>NW_028244259.1:235000-387114 GCF_964263255.1 Lissotriton vulgaris | reverse complement strand
TGGCCCATCTTAAAAAGGGAATTTTAATCACATCATACCTGCATTTACATAGCTTAAATGGGTCTGCTACATGTAAACTACACTTTCAGATCTGCCCGAATCATATTCCAAACTTTAAAACTGAACACCCGACTGCTTGAACAACAAATAGTCATATGCAAACAGAGATACCATCACAGCTCCAGGTACAGAGCCTCCACATAAAAATCCAAAAAGGAGTGAGTTGAATTGGAAATTTGGTGTAATTTGCCAGCAAGAATGAGACATAACTTTGTGTATCGTTACTGGATGAAGGTAATACGGGTTATGTCAGATGTCCTGGAACAAGAAATCCCCACAGATGCCAGATGGCACATACTGTGTGTAACAGTGGAGTAAGTATGACCGCAATACCAAGAGCTCTGGCTAATGGAGGCCAAGAGGAATATTGCCCAGGTGTGGGGGGCGGCCCTGCCACAGAGCGTGGGTCAGTGGAAAGCTGACTTGGATTAGTGCTGTATAGCCAAAAAAGTCACATGTGAGAGCAGGTGCTGCCCAAGAAGTAGGAGAGGGTTTGGCATCATTGGGCCGCTCATAGGGGTTTGTAATAGAACGGGAAGGGAGGGGTGTGTGGGGGGCGTTACAACCTCTAGATGGCGCAGGAACTTTAATAACAGCCTGCACTGTACGGTCAGTTCAGGGATCCAGCAAAAAGATTGCTCATGAAGATGTACGGTACTATGCAATGTTTTTACCATCCATGCTCTTGATTACTGTACTGCACACTGCACTTTAAAGACTTGTTTAAAAAAAAAAAAAAGAAATTTGACACAACCCCTCCTCATCATTCAAAAATCACCGAAAAAAAAGATATCACCTATTCTAAAAACCGACACATGCATGCTGATGGGCTCAAGTACCTTCTATCGACACATCACATTTACCCACCATGACTAGATACTACCTGTAGCTCAGCTGAAACAACCATATAGTTGGTCTACTTTAACATTTAACATTTTAAACACTTCTTTACTCTCCTCCACTATTTCCTGCTTCTATGACATAATTGTACTTTTTAGCTTGTCTGGACAACTGAAAGTTTTACATTTATTACGGTACCAAGTCCATTTCCACATTAGAGAAAAGTCTAAAAGAACAAAATAAATAAAAATTCATACAAGGTTGTAAAAAGTATCCACAGAATTTAAAGGGTAAACCGACTTAAAGGCATGTAGTGATCAGTGCAATACCTCAAAGGGTGCTCAAAAACCAGAGGAAGGTTTACATAAAAATCCCTATACATAACAGATCAAACAAGACAAATACAATGTTGTGTTCCGTGAATAAAAAAAATCAAACAGACCTACCGCTTGCGACTGTAGGAAATATCGAAAGAGAGCAAAGACCTTGTCATGAAAAGTATTAAGATCACAACAAAAACAATATATCCAATTTTTGCAACTAACATGCAGAGATGTGTTGTACATATTTAGTGGTTTCAGGCCACATGCATTAAAAAAAAAAACACAAAAATAACAAAGCAATAAAACATAGGCCAAAAAAGTGGAGCAGTTTCATCCTTACCATGCTGTACAACAGTGGAGGAGAACTCCACTTTCAACGTCTGGTGTACGCAGCCCTTGCACGGCAGGACCCCTTGAGAAGAATTCCTTAGTTCAGTGCCAACATGTAGTTTGCCACACATCAAAAACACATATAGGAGCAGCCAAGTGTTTGCAAGCCTCATGGTCATGAAATATGCCTGTAAGTCCACAGAATCAAATCGCACTGGGTTTAAAGTGTTCGAAGGCAGTTCATGTTTGTAGCTTCAGCGCGCCGATAGGAAAAGATTGTGTCACAGACTTCTTTGGCCAACGAGATGTCTAGATTTCATGGTCTTCCTGTGGGTACGCATAGCGGAGAGTCTTTCATTTCTTTCTTCGCTTCTTCTCCATCGTGGATATACGTCCTCTCAATCGGGGTGAGGAAAAGCAGTCTTAAGTTCCATTGCTTTCGAGGAAGGAGAACTATGTAGACGAAGGTTTTGGGCCTCAGAGCAATCTATCCTGCAGGACAAAAAAGGAAACATGAAAATGTGGTCAAATAATTTCAGGAGTATAAACTCTTTTGTGTGAGATAAAGTAAAATAATTTGAAAGTTGTCAAGTCATTCATTAACACATATCAAAATATATATATATATATATATATATATATATATATATATATATATATATATATATATATATATATATACTCCTCCCTCTGCAAGACCCACTCTTATCTTTGGTTATAGGTGGTAATTGATCACATTAGCAATATGGCCGCTCTCTCATTCAAGGAATGTCACGTGTTGAATGAATGGAAGAAGGCTCAGGTGATCCCCCTGAACAAGAAAGCTAACCTCCCTATCACTTAACTTGCGAATCTCCGCCTTATTTCTCTTCTCCTGTTCTGTATGAAAACAGTTGAAAAAGTCGCCAACATTCAGCTCATGGAATTCCTGTAAGAGAGTCAACGTCTGCACCCGTCTCAGTCTGGGTTCAGGGCTAGATATTCAACCGAGACAGCCCTTCTCTTCTCCACAGAGAGGCTTAGACAAATAGTAGACGAGGGACAGACAGCAGCATTGGTACTATTAGACGTGAGTGCGGCATTTGACACCGTATCACATGCCATACTGCTGACCCGCCTTACAGAAATGGGAGTGGTAGGCCCGGCCCATGACTGGCTGCGATCCTTCTTAAAAGATAGAACATTCAAGGTTCACTGTCCTCCGTTTAAATCTTCCTCGAGATGGTTAAAGCATGGTGTTCCACAGGGCTCAAGCCTGAGCCCGACATTATTTAATATATATATGGAACCCCTGGCTAGAATTGTGGCACCGTATGGAGTGGACATTGTAACGTATGCTGATGATACGCAATTGATTATCACCCTAGCCAAAGGCCAGAATGAGGCAGCAGCAAACTTTGCCTCCTGCCTCAAGGAGGTATCTGTGTGGATGAATGACAACTGTCTACGCCGTAATGGCGATAAAACAGCGCTATTGGTGATTGGTAGAGCTCCCACAATCTGGTCATCAGCATGGTGGCCATCTGAGTTAGGGCCTCCACCTTCCCCCTTAGAGACGGTAAAGAACCTAGGTGTCCTTTTGGATTCCAGCCTATCCTATGGACAGCACATTGGAAGGCTAGTGAGTAAATGTTATGGAGTCCTTAAGACCATACGTAAAATACTTGATTACTTGCCCATCGACACCATGAAATCTTTAATACATGCACTGGTCACCCCCCACCTAGATTATGGAAACTCCCTGTTTATTGGCCTGAGTAAGAAAGGGTTACAGCAGTTGCAGCGCGTACAAAATTCAGCTGCCAGATTGGTCCTGTATCTATCTAAAAGAGCCTCAGGGAAACAGGCTCTTAAGACTCTCCACTAGCTGCCCATGCAGGAACGCATCCTGTTTAAAGCACTGTGCATCACACATAGTGTAGCCCAGGGGAAAAGGGCCTAGCTATCTTCAAAAGCTCCTAACGATCCATCGCCCAAGACGTAACTTGAGATCATCAGGGAGCATGCTGTTTCAGGTTCCTCACATCTTCAAAGCGCGAATGGGAGGCCGCTCGTTCAGGTACCTAGCTTGCAAAAAATGGAACGAGCTCCTGATCGAACTCCGTATGGAACCGTCGGAGGTAAGATTCCGACTTAAACTGAAAACTTACCTATTCCTTCGAACTCAGGGCACTTATTAGTTCCTCTTCCTCCTTTGTGATGCTAAGTACAGAAGGTCTTGCTTGCTGGATGGACTGCTTCCATAGCGCAGGGACACACTGTTATAGTGTAACCATGTGCTCTACAAATGGTTTTATTATTATTACTTGAAACTTACTAGAAAGATACAGAACTGTAAAATTAGTCCATAACAAAATGTAAGTTTACAGTAGATTCATCCATCCATAAAGAAGTAATAATACTAAACAAGCTATAGAGGAGCATCATTAGGTCCTCAATACGAAGATACCGGCAGTATAACTGGGCGATAATTGTACAACTTTCATCAAGCAGTCACTGGATAGGTCATTACAGTCCTGAGGAATGGGGAGACTGGTAAAGTTTTTCTTTGTTGCAAATTCTTTTCAAGATCTTCTATCTTCATTTTCAAATGCAGATTTCGAGCCACTGAATAACTGATCTACAGCCCCTCCCCACCAGTGGGCTGGAAAATGCAGAGACCTGCACAAACCAATTAACAGTACTAAAAATAATGAGGGTTGTGGAGTTAATCACACTCCGCAACTACTGGGTGTGATAAAGTGCCAAGCCACTACTAAATCTCAGCAGGTCAAACCTGATGGAATTTAATAGGGGAAAAAGGCACAGGAAATATCTGGCTTTACAGATTTTGGTGCACTATGTAACAAAATCTGCATGTTCTGACCAATTTACTGGGCAACACTTGTCCTAGGTTCTATGTTCACACCCAATAAATACCAAACCCAACAGTGTAGGATTTATCTCAGGTGTGTTAACTATATTCTCCTGGAAACTCCTAATGATGGACTTTTCTAGGTTTTTAGTAGGTTCTCTTTACTTCACAACGTCATACCTCAAGACCTACATATAACTGCATATAACTGAAAATGAATGACCGCCTCGTCGAGGTCTGGGATATTAGTGGTCCCCCCAAACATTTTTTTTAAAAAGATCTATGCTCCAATTACAAAGCTCAGCCAGGACTGTACAGAACTTGTGGGGTCTGAGGTAATACACAGATGGTTTTGTGTTGCGAAGCACACAACAAATACAATTCTCTTCCACATATAGCGTCTGTGCAAAAATCCAAGTCAATGTGAAACTAAATTGAACTTCCATGATCCAAACACCACTCCTTCCGCTCCTGACTGGGCAAAGACAGGTGTTACCAACCTAGTCCCAAAAATTGAGGTAACTAAGTATTCTTCTTGCCTCCCACTATCATTATTTCATTTCTGTTTGCCTCTAGTTTCAGTCAGATGCTACCTGTGCATGGAATTATTTGACAGGTTTTCATTTAATTTATAGTGACATCCGGGATCTCCTCCCAGTTTAAGTAAGTAGTATCTGGGAACTGCCCATTTACACCTCAAACTGGAAGCTGCACTGAAGGTCAGAGAATTGACAGATACAAAATGTCAGCTACGAACACCACACAGGATAGACTGGAGGGAATATCTTGAAATGTGTCTGGGCGTGGACGCTTTGTCCACCATCATGTCCAACCATTCCTCAGAGGCACCATTTAACAATTCAGAGGTGCGTCGATCAGCTTCTGCGTGCTGCTCTAACATCAGTATTGAGGACAGGGTTGCTGGTGTTGAAAGGAATCAGACTGCTGTCCTTTCCATTGACTGCACTCCATGGACGGTTCTGTTCAGAGCAAGGAGGCAGTTCATCTTTAAAGGTTCACACCATACATCTTGAATGGTAAAGCTGTGAATAAACATATCCATAGTGTCCAATAGAAAATGAAATTAACAATAAGTAAACCTTTGTGTTAAGTGGAAACTATGCGAGCGCCACTGCAAAGAAATATGCTTTTGAGCGACTGAAGATCAACACGGAGGCCAAGAATACAAGAGCCTAAACGCAATGCCATGGTTGATTTGTCTTTAATAACCTTGACGTAAGTCATGAGGTCATTCTTGGATGATAGGTTTGGGTGGAGTACCAGAAATTCACCAAGCAAAATACATTCTTGGGCTACCCTCCAGGCAATGTGTAATGACATACAAGAAGCACACATGCCCGTCAACAACCTCCTGAACTAAATAGGGCACACAGTCTAATAATGCATAAATTAGCAGACCTCTCTCCTCCAATGCCACTTGCTTACGACTAGTACATTTAAACATAGGATCCCAGAGCAGTGTCGACTGCTGCAATTAAAGACGACACTTCTATATTGAAATTGGCATGTTCACATTACATCATATTAAAAATATTCGGATTCAGAAATTAATCACTCCCAGGGAAAGAGTGGGCGATTCTCACAAGGGTTAGAGGCTACAACAACTGATTCAAGAAGATCCTACCTGAAACATCCAACTTATGAAAAAATATTTCCTAATTACACAGCAGTAAAAGTGCTTTCTGGTTAAGTGTCCTTTTACGCTTGTATCAGTAACTGTAAGTGGAATACCAACTTGGTTTGCCTAATCAAACTTTACAATTGGAAGAAACCCTCAAGCCTCGTTGGCCAGCTAGAAGATAAAAAAAAAGTTGCACGCACCTTGAGTTTCAGGCAGCAGCTGCATCTTTACACATAAGGTCAAACAGCCACACACCTTCGAACATTTATTACTTTATGCAGTTTATTCTGGGCAGGGTCAATGGATCCTGAAGGGAAGCCAGGGGGCTTCCCTATTACTACTCAATACCTATTGAAGGCCCACCTCAACTGCACAATAAACAGATTCTCAACGCCTTACAATCATTTGTGGTGTTATACTTTCCCTAAAATGTCTTAAAATTTAAAAAGGGTCAATAATAGTATCTGTCACCTTAACTTGTAGAAAAGAAAGAGGTTCCAACTCATGGGCAAGCCATTTTTTCCAGAGGAAACCTGAACAAAGTTCATAAAGTAAAAGTGTCATTATCATTACACTCCGTTATCGAAACCTTACTCTACATTCATTGCCTAATGCAAGTCCTCAGAAATCTCAAATTCTATACTGCAACTCTGTATCTGAGATCCCCTCAACAAAAGAGGTAGGTAGTCAAATGGAAATGCGTCCGAGCACACATTTAGCTTCAAACCATCTCCTTTCCATCGTTTGAAGTACTCACAGGTCAGTGCCACTTACAACTTCCAAAACTGCCTCCCTCATCTGACATACAGTCCCCAGGCCAGATAAAGATTTCACTGACCAGGTCACAAAATCCATCTCCCCCACGGACTTCTTCCAATCCGCTCCAACATCCCAGGGCATTTTAATTTCTCCACAACTCGTCCCAGAAATGTATTGGAGACTCTCCTCTTAACACTCGGAGCTTAGACAACTAATTTAAATAGAAACTCACCCCAAAAAAGTCAACCTCTAAGACCCAGTCATCCCTCCAAACCCAGTCTCCAAATTTGCCTCCCACAACTTCCCTGTTGCTCCCACACATTGCTCTTTCTTCAAACACACTGTACTCTTGCTCTTCAACATGTATAATCAGAAAATGCAAGCTCTATTGAAATAAATAATACTCCAACCAAACACTTTATTTAGGCAAAAACAATCTGCTCTCTGGTATTGCAATGAGCTGTACATCTCCAAAAAGACCATTAGGCAGCATAAAAAATAATGGCACCAATTCATTTACTTTTTACAACTCAAACTAGAGTAATTTTTCACACCAAATACAATGGACATTGATGTAGCATATGGAATTTTACCTCAAACCACCACAAAAGCATAGACTGACTGCAAGGCCTTATTCAAAGGAAGGTAACACTGCATCAGCCCTACAGCGGCAATGCCTAAACTCAGTCCAAACTCCCACACTGCACTGACAAGTCCTAAACAAATCTTAAAGAAGGATACAATTGAAATCAATATCGGTCAATCAAAAATCTCCACCCTAAATACCATTCATTCACTTAAACTCATATTCAACCCAACAGTGTCGTTTCTCCATTGGCTAATGATGTTAACCTAATCTCATTTTTATCATCAAAAACATTCTTTCTGGCCCATTCTATTGTTACTCCACTTGGTCAATGAATTCCTAACCCAAATCAACCTCCATTCCTCTCTGAAAATAGGCCAGCTTTTGTACTTTCAGAAAGTTAAACATAAGTTGTCAGACCTCAGCAACTAGCACATAATTACTCATCCACCATTCAGCAGACATTATTAGGAGCAGTTGCATCCACAGGAAGTCCACCTGGAATCACACTACCACCAAGACTTGTTCATCAGGACTCACTGCAACACAAAACTACCACTACTCAGGTAGCCAAAGATCCCCACATTTCAAATGACTGCCACATATGATCACTGACCGTACTGGACCGCTCTGCTAGGACTTAGCATTTAAAAAACCTTTGAAATTCACTGAAAAAACCATAGGTTTCAGGCCTTATATAGTTAGGAATTCGCATTTAAAAAACCTTTGAAATTCACTGAAAAAACCATAGGTTTCAGGTCTTCTATAGTTAGGAATTAGCTTTTAAAAAACCTTTGAAATTCACTCAAAAAACTATAAGTTTTAGGGGTGTTATAGTTAGCTGGACATTTCACTCATACAAAACCATTGAAATTGCTCCTATATAGTTATTTGTACTAACTATATTTCGCGCACCCGCAATCCACTGCTGATGAGGTCACATATTAGATCATTCATGACATGGTCAGTGATATCACTGATGACATCTCAAATGGCATCACTGATGACATCATCCAGTGAATGTGGTTTGCTTCGTTATTTAAATATGCATTATATATATATATATATAGCAATTTGCATTGAAGAATGAGTGGATATATATAAATAAATATTTGGATGGAGAATTTAGTAGCAGTGTAATTGACTGTTTACTTGACCAATTTATAGTGTCTCACTGAATATAGCCGATAGTGACTAAACTGTGTCAATATCTGTATCACTTTGTCAGTTGTTGTGTAAACTGGTTCTACAGTTGGTTATTAGCTATGTGAAAGTCTATATTAGTTATTGATTAGTTAACTGGGTATTTGTATGGGAGAGTGAAAGTGTGTGTGGTTCGGTGGGGGGTGTGTGACTGTCCAAAGATGTGTGAATAGTTGATTCAGTAGATATATGAAGTTAAAATTACATGTTCTAACAGTTTGGGTGAGTGAATCTCTTTATGGGTGTGCTGATGAGCAAATATATTTCTCAATGGTACATGTCCAACAAACTAGAAAAATAAAAAGGCAGTGTATGTTTCAGTTGTTGTATATAAATAAGTATACATAAGACTCAATGATTGTGTGAGCGACTGTATGTATAACTGTATACTTGTAATAATGATTTTATAATTCACTAAGTATGACTTACTATCAAAATGAATAGATGAAGTGGTGTTTGTATAAGTGTGTAGCTAAGTAAATATGTAAGTATGATCCATTGTTCGCATAAGGGAGTAGGATGACTTCATATGTGAATAGGATGTGTGCTGTTTAATGTCGATATAGGTGTATAAGTATTTTTGATAGTGTTCTATTCTTCATTGACAGCATGTATGAGTGAATCTACAGGTAAGTGATTAGATGTGTGTATAAATCTATGAATCACTGAGTGGGTTTTTAGATACTTGTATTGCTGTGACAATGGATTCAAATAAGATACTATGTATTTTACAAAGAGTGATAAAAGATTTTACTAGTGTATGAAAAGGTGTATGTGATTGTCAACTGGATGATGTCATCAGTGATGTCATCAGTGATGTCATTTGAGATTATCAGTGAGGTCACTGCCCATGTCATGAATGATCTAATATGTGATATCGTCAGTAGTGGATTGCGGGTGCGCGAAATACAGTTAGTACAACTAACTATATAGGAGCAATTTCAATGGTTTTGTACGAGTGAAATGTACAGCTAACTATAACACCCCTAAAACTTATAGTTGTTTGAATGAATTTCAAAGGTTTTTTAAAAGCTAATTCCTAACTATATAAGGCCTGAAACCTATGTTTTTTTCAGTGAATTTGCAAGGTTTTTTTAATTGCTAATTCCTAACTATAAATACGCTGTTTTCCATTTCCGCACCACTACATGGGCGGCATATGGAATGACTGCCCATCCCCACATGATGATATGCCGCCAAGAGGGTGGTCTGATGGGATTTTTCTAGCCCAGTGTGACCTAACATACTTATCCACACAGGTATCCTTGTGATTCCTGCTCTCCATTCAGGACAGCACACCACTAATTGACCTGGTCTCCTTTCTTCTGTGTTTTGTATCTATAGTATAGGGGCATGAGTTGACAGGTCATTAAATTATTTCCCCTTTGACCCTCTGGACATTTGTTTTTTATTATATATAAAAATAGCCTTTGTATTACCATAAACACATTAGATCATAATCACACAGATACACTGTGCCAACTGGCACTGGGCAGTATTTACAGGGGATTATATACACGACAGGGCCACTGTCAGAATCAGCACTTAGTAGAAATAGCACTTCTAGAACATGGAATAATTGTAGCACAAAATAACAATTGTAGAACACAACCAGTAACCACTGGTAAAAGGTAGGTACACACTACGCAATACTAATCACCTTAGGCATAGATCACGCAGGGAACCATAAACTCAGTAGCATAAACTATACTAGATAAAACAACCTCCTACGCATAAAAACACAGTTAGAGGTGTCACAGGCATAAAGGCATTGCACATTATGCATAAATCACAATAGGCATCAGGTAATTATCAACATAAAGACAATATACCATCACCTCGCGCAAGAATCACATGAGATACTAACCCCAGGCCAACTGGCCTTCCGTGGGGCTCAAACGCCCTTTGTCCAACCATTTCAGGGCTGGCTGCGCCCGCCGCCAAAGAAGAGTGCGCAAGGGTTTAGGGCCTAAACGTGGCAGCTGCCCACTACTTGCTGGGCAGGTGTGTAATCCCAAAGAACATGTCCCCTAGAAATTTGGCACCTAAACGGTGCAGCTGCCCACTTCTTGCTGGGCAGCTATGAGGTAGGGAACCAAGATACTTTCAGGGCTTTCAGTGCCCTTGAAACCAATTGCGACAAACGTTGGAGCCCTCTAGGCTCTGCAATTCATGTCCCCCTGGAGCACACTGGCTCCTTTAAGGATTGTGTGCCCACTAGAGAAAGAACTGGCCCCCAAAGCGTGGAGCACACTGTGGAGTGTGCTGGTGCTTTAAATGAATGCTCGGGTGGAGCCACTCAGGCTCTGTAGGTGATGGGGCAAACAAGGGCCTCGAAACAAACTGGGGCCTCGTTGGAGCCCCGGAGCTTCTGGGGGCGAAGGCGTGCAAATGCGGGCAAGGACCCGTAAAACAATTATGTGCCCCCTGGTGGAGCAAGCCCCCTATCAGACGGGAGCTGCTCAGAAAGACAAGGAAAATAACAACAATGGGCCCTCACTGGCACCCTAAGGGGGAAAAGCCCTTGGGCCCCTCAACCACACATAGCCCACGTTGGAGCAGCCCTCTGTCCCAATGGGGCCGCTCTGACCGGGTGCCTCTGCCCGCCACCAGCCACTGTGAGCCCCACTCAACTGGGACTCCCCCTCGGTCTCCTTCCGTCCCGGGGCCAGCACTTTGAAGCTCCTCCTCTTCGCCCAGTCCCTCTTCTGGGACCGGGACTTCAATGGAGCCGGTGAGGCTCCTGGCAAGATCCTGTGGAGGCAGGTTGGCGTCCTGTCCTCTCCTGCACCCGCAGCAACACTTCTCCTACGGCGGCGGGGGCAGGCACCAGCAACGTGCCTCAGACCCCCCTCTTCCTCAGACATCCAACAGCTGCAGGGCGCAGGGCTCTCCTCAGGGCATGGGCGCCCAGCTGCCGGCCACGTTGCCTCTCTTCTCGCGCTGGCTCTCCCTCACGCAGCCCCGCCTACAACCATACAGGGCCGCCTGGCTTCCGGGTCGCGACGGCAGCGGCCCGGCAACATCTATATCACTCCTGGGCTGCGGCGGTGACTTTTCACGGCTAAGATGCGGGGTGGGCACCCGCGGAAAAGACAGCAATGCGGGGTGGCACTGGAGTTCTGGACTTTTCGGTTCCGTCCAGAGGTGTCAGGGTACAACACCCAAAGACCCCGGAGTCCCACCTGCCTTGGTGCACAAATGAACAGAAACACGGGCTTCTCGATGGTGGCGTCAAAGACCAAAGGTTTATTACTGCAGGGACACAGAAGTCACAGAATCTACACACGGGCAGAATCTAGGAGACTGTTCGATTTGTACAAAGTGGGTTGCTCCTTATATACTAAAAATTGTGCTCTAGGCAAATATTTCACATGTCGGTACATTCCCAAACCTTTGTGTCTCTAAACAATAAATATTTGGCGTTACACAGGAACTGTCGATAATATCTGATACCAAACATCACGAAGAGGGGTTCCCACCAGTCCATCACAATCCCTTGTCAATATTGCATTCAAGACCCGGACCGCCTCATCGTAAAGTTCGTTACCTCCCCCTAATAAAGGCCCAGAAGGAAAGGAGCAGAGCCAGGTGCAGAAGATAGAAAAGCGGGATAAGAGATGTTTGTGGGTTGTAAATGGGCAAGGCTACCGGCTTCGGCCGCCTAATCATGATCAGGTACAATGGACAGGAAAACCAGTTCAGGTGGGCTGGCCTCGGGCAGAGGAGGCAGCCTTTGTCGAGTCATGCAGCTTCAGCGTGATCTGGTTTAAGGTGCACGTGTCATGTAAGAGGTGAATCTCCGGCTAAGGCTACGTGTCCTTAATCAAAGTGAAGTGAATGAAATGATCAGAGGCTATTGCATATGTGAGGGCAAGGAACCACAAAATGGCGGCCATGATCTAAGATGGATGCCGTGTGTATATCAGAAATGTGTCAGTGGAAGGAGTGCTCTTGCTCGTAGCGTAGCGAAAACACTAGGATATACTAAATGGATCATTTGCGGTTCGCTGATACTAATTTTATGTATTTCCGACAAACTTGAAAACACGGGTTCAAGTCGTCACGGAACCGTCACGGAACCTCAGACCCTCCTTTTGCCCTTACATAGGCAATTACTCAATCTATGTCTGAATCTAGTTCTATGCTCATCAGGTCAGTGACATGCTGTTGTATCATCATCCTTTCTCGTGTCTTTTCTCCAAATGCAGGTGGTTTCCTAAAACAGGTTGTAGCACAAAGACTACACAGAGCAGGACCACACTGGATAATCAGACAACATGAGAATAGTAATATTAAGATGACACCAATGACCATTAGAACCTTCCATCCCCACGCTGAGATCAGAGTCCAAACCCACTCCATAAAGGACCAGTTTCCCTCATCTACATGTATGGAGTCCGAAATCTTGTGCAACTTAGAGATCGCCTCGTAAACTGTTGGAGCATTATTAGGAATAAAGACACAGCAGCTCGATTGGATCATTCTGCATACCCCACCTCGATCTGCAAGTATAACATCTAGAACCATACGGTTCTGCAATGTCATGAGCCTATCCGCCTGAAGCTCAGCTGTCAGATTGCTAAGGGCACCAGCAGTTTCGGTAATAGTAGATTCAACTACCCGTGTTAGCTGACGTATGTTTCTACTATTGGCCATAGGCCCCCAGAACGGAAGGAAGCCTTTGAAGAAGTCTCCAGCTTCCTGACCAGCTGTATCTTCCTTGCTGAAGACACCTCTCGCTACTCTTGTTCTGTGGTAATCAGGTGAAGCAGTGTATGTCGGAGGCAATAATCGAGCAATATAACATGATCCTGAGAAGTCGGCAGGCAACCATGTATAAGCTCTGTCTTGACAAATGAAATAGGTACCCCTAGCAGTAAGAAAGGCAGGGGAAGAGTTAGCCGGAAACACATAAGTCTCTACGCACTCACTCCTCCCTAGCTGAGCTCTCGGGTTTCTCCCATTACCTTGCAAACAGACCTGACCTCGGTGAGGTACGACCCAGATTGGAGTTGAGCTTTTACGCTTGCTTTCTCCTAAACTAAGGCGATACTCTGAAGTATTCCAACTTAAATATACTCGTAATTCGTCTCTAGGGTATGATGGAGTATTATTGACGTCTTTGACCATGTCAATAATTCCCTGGACTAAAGCTTTGTTGGCAGAGTTATATTTAGTGGAACGTGGTGGACGTGGAGGATAGGTCTCAAGAGCATAAGCAAAGATGGTTTGAAGGGCCTGAAATGATCCATTGTAGCTGAAAGGCAAAACCAGATAGGGAATACCTTTATCCATAGTGTGGGGTATCAAGCCACACACCCAACAGTCTGTCGTGTTAACTACCAGTTGGTGTTGGTGCAAGAGCTGTACAAAAGTATTATTAATGAATTCTGAGCGTCGAGCTTGCTCATGTTCCGGAAACGAGTGAAAAGAGTGTATAGAAGAAACAGTAGAAATAGCAGGATCAAGGGGAGGTACTGTAGATACTGGCACAAAAATCAAATTTATGCTAAAGACAATTCCACCCACCAGTGTTGCTAAAACAATCAAAAATGTAATGGCACATTGCATCAAGAAACATTTGCTATGAAGAATTCTATTTAGTCTGTTTCTGCGAACGTAAATCACATTTTCTCGTTGCAGCGCAGGAAGTTCCATCTTCTACAATCCGCTCGCGACCACTGATGATGTGTACGTAGATGAAAATGCCTCTGTCAGTCCTGGGAGTTCCCAGTACTAACAGAAAGATCGACCTTGTGTCAGACCCCTGCAAATTCAAACTAGGCACACAGCCACGACCCTACGGCTACCCAGACGGCAAGGCAATTTTAAAAACAATAAACAATAACAAACTTCCTGGCTGAAGGCAAAAGTTCAAAATATATATATATATATCAAAATCACAGTATGCAGTTGCCTGCTTTATTAGTCCTTTTTATGGCTTCTAAGGTGGTATCTTTTCTTCGCTGGTACTGTTTGATCGGAAAATAGTGTATCACTAGCAGCTGTTGCAGAGTTTACGTTCGCAGATGGCAAAGTTTCTTCTGATGCTGGAGACAAATGTTCAATGTTCAAAGTAGTCTTTTCAAGAGGAGAGTCACGTTTCAAAGTGTCAGAAATCAAATCGGCATCGCTGAAAGGGACAAATTTTGGAGTTATTTCAGATTCGGAGGCACCAATTCCCTTCTTCACCCAGTCGTCGTAGGGCAGCGGCAGTGGAACACGCTTTACGTGAGAAGCGTGGATCCAGTGCTTGCGACCAGCAACACGTACAGCTGTCCTCGTCGCCAGCAGGATTTGGAAGGGGCCGATGTAGCGAGGCTGAAGATTCTTTGTCCTCGCAAAATTTCTGACCACCACGTGGTCGCCGGGTTTCAGCTGATGCCCTGGACTCTCCGGAGGTTTTGGCAAAGCATCAAAGACCTGTTGATGAATAAGACTTAATTTAGCAGTCAAGTCGTAAAGATAGTCTATCAACATAGGATATTCAATGGAGCAGAATTGTTTAGGCCTTGGCACACCCCAGACATTTGCCGGGCGGCCAAATACAATCTCATATGGAGAAAGCCCTATTCTAGAATGCACTGTTGCTCTCGTTGATAACAAGGCCAAAGGAAGTGCGTCTGGCCAAGCCAAACCTGTGGATGCTTGAATTTTGGCTATTTTAAGCTTGAGGGTGCCATTGTAACCCTCGACTAAACCAGCAGACTGGGGATGGTTCGCACTATGAAATTTTTGTTTCAATCCTAGACCAGCACACACACTCTGCATAACTTTCCCTATAAACTCACTTCCGTTATCTGACCATACAATCCGTGGCATTCCAAACCTAGGGAAAAATTCTTTGAGAAGAATTTTGGCAGTTGATAAAGCAGTGTTGTCCTTTAGTGGGTATGCTTCTATCCACCTGGAAAAAGCACAAACCACCACCAGGACGTATTTTAAATTGTTGCAGCGTTCCATGTGAATGAAGTCTAACTGTATTACTTCAAAGGGACAGGAAGGAGGAGCAAAATGACCAGCTGGAGTTAGAGTTCCCTTGCCAGGATTATGCATCAAGCACACCATACAATTTTTCACCACTCTCTCTGCACACTTACTGATTCCCTCATTCTTCCAAACCGGAGCTAACATCTTACATATCCCTTTAGAACTTATGTGCGCCACTCCATGCGCCATCGTCACTACTGCAAGCACATACGCATCAGGCAACATCCAACGCTGCTGTTCTGTCAAATCAATCCAACATCCATTCGAGTCCAATTTGCCCGTACTTTCTCTCCATACGCGTTTCTCTTCCTCAGTCGCTTCTTTCTGAATCTCTTTCACACTTTCCATTGTGTCCTCACACATTCCAGACTCAGCAATCCATCTTGCAGACGTAGCAACATACATTCTACTCATCATGTCTCTAGCTGTCTGTTTAGCGGTTTCATCAGCAAAGGCATTTCCCCGACCAACATCATCCGTGATTGCTTTATGAGCACTGCACTTCACAATCGCAACTTCAGTCGGTAAGGTTAGAGATTCTAACAAGTCGTTAACTAGCTGACCATGTTGAATCTTAGTCCCATGGGACGTAATGAAACCCCTTTCTCTCCACAACCGGCCAAAACTATGGGCCACGCCAAATGCGTACTGACTATCTGTAAACACATTCACTCTCTTTCCCTCAGCTAAAACACACGCTCTCGTAAGAGCTATTAACTCTGCAGCTTGGGCAGAATTCTGACTCACTCTTGCAGTCTCCACAATCGTCTTCAAAGTCGTTACCGCGTAGGCAGCAGTCACATCACCATTCTCCAATTTAAAACATGACCCGTCCACATACAGCGTACCATCTGGGTCGGATAGAGGAGTATCTCTCAAGTCGATACGACCTTTTGTCTCTTCCTCCGTTTTGAAATAACAGTCATGTGGCTCAGAATCACTCGACTCTTGATCAGTCGGCAACAATGTTGCTGGATTCAATACATTGCATCTTTTGATCTGAATATGACTCGCTAATAACGTCAGCTCGTAACCAGATAATCTCGCACTAGTAAGGTGTTGTGTCTTCGTTCGGTTCATGAGTGTGTCCACTGCATGAGGAACCATAACCACTAGCATATTGTTCATCACCAAACCAGCAGATTGTCGAATGGAAGCTGCAGCTGCCGCTGTAGCCCTCAAACAACTAGGCAATGCTCTAGCTACCGGATCTAATGTTGATGAGAAATACGCACAAGGGCGTTGTTTATCACCAAACTTCTGTGTCAAGACACTCAACGCGCAACCTTCTCTTTCGTGAACGTAGAGCGTGAATGGCTTACTGTAATCAGGTGTGCCCAATACAGGAGCTGAACACAAAGCTTTTCGTAATTCAGTAAAACTCTCTTGACATTCATCAGACCATGGCACCGGACTCGGAACATTTTTCCCAGTCAAAGCTACCAACGGTTTTGCTAAAAGTGAAAAATTTGGGATCCATTGCCTACAGTAAGAGGTAATACCTAGAAAGGCACGTACTTCCCTCTGTGTGCGTGGAACACTCATTTGCATAATTGCTTTTATTCTTTCTGGGGTCAACTTCCTTCCCTCCTTTGACAAGAGATGACCTAAGTAGGTTACTTCTTGGCAGCAATATTGCATTTTGGAAGGTGACACCTTATGATTCAAATTAGACAAATGATGCAATAGTGAAATTGTAGCTGCCTTGCAAGTTTCCTTGTCATCGGCAGCCACCAAAAGATCATCTACGTACTGTACTAGGGCAGAACCTGGAGGAAGGACAAAAGAATCTAACTGACTTTTTAAAGCTTGACTATAAATGGATGGACTTTCACAATAGCCTTGTGGAGCGCGTTTAAATCTGAAACTGCGACCTCCTAAACAGAAGCCAAAAATATCTCTGCTTTCCTCGGCTATCGGAATGCTGAAAAAGGCATTCTTCAAGTCGATAACTGAGAACCATGTAGCTGTAGCGGGAATCAATGTTAACAAAGCAGTAATGTCTGGCACTACAGGAAACTGCGGAATTACAATCTTATTAACTTCTCTAAGGTCTATGACAAACCTATAGACTGGAGGCTTTGTAGGATCTGTTCGTTTCAAAATCGGCAATACAGGACTATTACAAACATTTCCTCGCGTTTCTTCAACCACACCTTTTTTAATCAAATCTTGCACAATCAATAAGAGTGCACGCTCACCTTCATTCGATATTTTATATTGAGGAATTCTTGGAAATTTCACATTCGCTTTCAAAGTTACTACATACGGTGGAATCTCTAGTAGACCTACATCGTTGGGACCAGTCGCCCAAAGAGAATCAGGGAGTGAACGTAGCTCCGGCGGGAGTTTGTCCATTGACAAGTACATCGGAGAGGTGAGTCTTTTACCCAAAGTAAGCTGTACTCCTTCCGGAGAACAGTACAATGTCGCATATAGTCGTTTTAACAAATCTAAACCAAGCAGATTTTCATTACAACCTGTCGTCAAAATTAAGGGTGCTTTCAATTGACACGGTCCAACAGAAATAGACAAAGGACCAGATATCGGGTTGTACACAGGGGCGCCTGAAAAACCTACGGAAACATTTGTTGAGCCAGACAAAGGTGCGCCAGGGAGTTTCGCATGCATGATAGAACTTTTTGCGGCACCAGTATCCAACAGAAACGGTTCGACTACACCTGATGTTGCTACTGCGACATAAGGCCCACTCTGATCCACTGGAACTGATACTACTCCCTCTCTCTGTCTATGGCTGTCCTAGTACCCATTTTGTTGAAATCCCTCTTCAACTTCACAATAATCCTCAACAAGATATTGCTGAGATCTATTCTGTTGAGCTGACTGTACATTTCGCTGATCAAAGTGATTAGAAGGACGATCATTAGTTTGTGGAGGCATAGCACCTCGTCCTCGACCTCTAGAATTCTGTGCAAAACCACCACGACCTCTCTGAGCTGCTGCCGCATTATTTTGCGCTAAAATCTGACAATCATTTTTATAATGACCCTCTTTCTTACAGTACGCACACTGATTCCACTGGTATTGAGGCCTGGTCGAATTATAATCTGTCTTTTGATACGAATTCTGTTGCATATTAGTCTGATTCGTGCGAGGCGGATACGCCTGCTGTAAGAGAACTTTAGTCTTTAAATCTTTCGTTTTCTTCTCTGATTTCTCCTTTTCCTCTTTATCCCTATTTTCATAGTACTGTGCAGTCGCAAGTATTTGCGCTGTCGTAGATACAGCCCACGCACTTTCTGAGTCTTTTAATTTATTGCATAATTCGGGTAACAAATTATGCACAAATTTATCGACAAACAATCTCTGTCCTCCTTCAGTGCTCATATCCTGACCACTATGGTCTACAAAAGTCTCTTCGAACCTCGTGAAGAAGTCGGAGACACTTTCGTCTTTCTTCTGCTTGCATGCGGATAATTTATCCCAATTAACACGCAATGCTGGCATCAGAGTCTTCATTAAATCTATTATTCTACCAGGAAGATTAGCAATTAGGGGTTCGGGTTTCGCACCACCTGTTTGTTGAGCATCTGCTGCAGTGATAGCTGCCCAATCACCACCTAAAGCAGCCTGATGATCCTCTCTACGAATTTTAGCCCACACTGGTTGTGGAACTACATTACCAAACAACATATCAATGTCGGCTAAGTTCATTATACAAGCCTCAACTGTCTGTGTCAATTCCTTGTAATACCCGGCTGGATTCTTACGTGGATCTGGCAAGGCCTGTTTCACTGCTAACACTTCTGCTCGCTTCCACGGAATATGTATCCATACTCTTTGGAACTGCGCTGGAGCAGCTGCAATACCCGCATTATCATCACGTTGTACTGCTTCGCGCCAAATTGGAGGAACCTCCCTCATAGGATATTGGCGACTTAGCTTCACTTTACCTCTTTCTAAATCTCTCGGCGAACGAAGAGATGGATCATTCCTAAAACTCAAAATAAGTTCCATCGCTTCCTTTATATTATCGCCCACTATCATTCCAGCAGCAAACTCTTTTTGAATCTTAATTAAATCTTCCAAATCTGATTCGACATCGTCTTCTTCTATTTCCTCACGCAACAACGAGCACATCTCGTCGAAGACGTATCGCTGTGTTGGCTCTCCCCATTGCATAAATGTCTCTAACACATCTCTCGTACTATATCTTCTAACTTTTGTAATCCATCTGAGAGCCGTGGAGTCTAAAACTCCCCGTTCCTCAGTACTTGGAAGCTGACTCCGTCTCTGAACAGAGTCAGGAGTAGGAGTCTTAATCAAGGTTTTATATATAGGAGACAGCATATTAGTAACAGAATCAGTAATTCTTCGACGAACAGAAAGTGGAGTTAGTACACTCGCAGACATAGAGAACGCAGTAGAGGTAGGAATAGATGACGAAACAGTAGGAGTATCGAGGAAAATAGTTTGAGGACCAATAGGTACAGTGGTAGGTATAGGAGCGGGCAGTGCAGGAAGAGGAGGAGCTGTAGGAACATTTACATTCACCACAGGAGGTATAGGAACTTGGTTCTGAGGAACAGGAACACCAGGTTGTCCAGCAACCGGCAATTGAACATTCGGTATAAGTGGAGCCGCAGCACCTTGTGCATACGGTGGAGGCGACCGTAACAGATAAGATAGCAGAGGATCGTTTTCGGAATCCTCCAGTATCTTAGCCATTTTCGATGGCAAGGCAGGATAGCACTTGTCAATCGCTAAGTTACGCTCTCTAATGGCTACATCTATGGCTTTCTCACACTCGTCAGCCTGCAACTGCTTAGTCGCTTGCTCTAGAGTTAACTCTTCTAGTTCTTTCTGTTCTTTTTTCAACCTTTTCATTTCTCTCTGTTTGGATTCTTTCCGCCAATAACGAAAAGAGTCAAACATTGCCGGCCGGGCTTTCTTCCTAAACAATTTCGCTTCTAAATTGTCGAGAATCTCTTGTTCAAAACTACCATGCAGTGGCCAACTAAGGACACCATCCTGCTTACAATAACGGACCCATATCTCATTATAAGTTATAGGACCCACACCATACTTACAATATAGGTCATATAGGGGAGTCCCAATCGGAGGAACCAGACAGGAATCCTCTAATCGTGAGTCACTGTTGCAACTAAAACAAGACAACATTTTCCGACTTACCATTCTCAGTCCGGAACACAAAACAAACAAAACACGAAACAAATTGTGCACTTGAACCAAGAACTTAGGCCTACCAAAACGAACTGATGTATCGATACCCAAAACTGAACCAAAATAGATTATCGTAACCAGAACAACTAGTGATAATCTTACAAAACCAAACCAAACCAAGAACCGATCAAGGATTTTTAACAATCCTCACAAAAGTAACCAGCTAGCTATCACTAAATACTTAACTGAGGCACTGAAGACGTCACCAAGGAGAAACCCATCACGTTTCGCTGTACTAAGGACTGCACCACTTCGGGTCCAAGACAGGGCGACGGTCAAGGCAACGGCCCACTGCAGCCGTCCTGAACGGGAACCCTCGTGGAAGAGAACTTCAGGGCCACTTTTGCGATATGCCGGGATCGATGAAGTGGGGCGCCTCCCTCAGGAATCTTCACACGAAGCTTCTCGAACTCTTCAGGCTTTTGGACCGGTACCGAATGACGTCGCCCCACGTTGGGCGCCAATTGGAGTTCTGGACTTTTCGGTTCCGTCCAGAGGTGTCAGGGTACAACACCCAAAGACCCCGGAGTCCCACCTGCCTTGGTGCACAAATGAACAGAAACACGGGCTTCTCGATGGTGGCGTCAAAGACCAAAGGTTTATTACTGCAGGGACACAGAAGTCACAGAATCTACACACGGGCAGAATCTAGGAGACTGTTCGATTTGTACAAAGTGGGTTGCTCCTTATATACTAAAAATTGTGCTCTAGGCAAATATTTCACATGTCGGTACATTCCCAAACCTTTGTGTCTCTAAACAATAAATATTTGGCGTTACACAGGAACTGTCGATAATATCTGATACCAAACATCACGAAGAGGGGTTCCCACCAGTCCATCACAATCCCTTGTCAATATTGCATTCAAGACCCGGACCGCCTCATCGTAAAGTTCGTTACCTCCCCCTAATAAAGGCCCAGAAGGAAAGGAGCAGAGCCAGGTGCAGAAGATAGAAAAGCGGGATAAGAGATGTTTGTGGGTTGTAAATGGGCAAGGCTACCGGCTTCGGCCGCCTAATCATGATCAGGTACAATGGACAGGAAAACCAGTTCAGGTGGGCTGGCCTCGGGCAGAGGAGGCAGCCTTTGTCGAGTCATGCAGCTTCAGCGTGATCTGGTTTAAGGTGCACGTGTCATGTAAGAGGTGAATCTCCGGCTAAGGCTACGTGTCCTTAATCAAAGTGAAGTGAATGAAATGATCAGAGGCTATTGCATATGTGAGGGCAAGGAACCACAAAATGGCGGCCATGATCTAAGATGGATGCCGTGTGTATATCAGAAATGTGTCAGTGGAAGGAGTGCTCTTGCTCGTAGCGTAGCGAAAACACTAGGATATACTAAATGGATCATTTGCGGTTCGCTGATACTAATTTTATGTATTTCCGACAAACTTGAAAACACGGGTTCAAGTCGTCACGGAACCGTCACGGAACCTCAGAACCCGCTCGTAATTAGCAACAGCACAAAAAGACGCAGGGTGGGCACCTGCGCATTGAAGTAATTAACTCAGCTGCCATAATGCAGGGTGGGCACCGGCTTGTAAATATTAAAATAAGTGGGGTGGGCACCCGTGCGGCCGGCGTCACGGGGGAATCCTTGATCTGGGGATTCCCTCTGTCTCCCTCAACAGCGCAACGCTGCACAGCCCCAGCTCTTCTTCCAGGGGGAAATTAGAATGAAGCGCTTCTTTTAGGAATAAAAATAAATTAAGGGATCCTCAGGCAATCCAGATATAGTGCCTCCCAGGCACTGGAGCGCAATGTCCAAGGAAAGTCTTGGAGTGAAGGAAGGGGGGGCAAAGGCTGGGCCCAGGGGCCAGCTCAAAGGGCCCTCCAGCAGGGAGGCAGCACCCAGTGGCAGTTCCTCCTGGTGCGCAGCAGCAGCCCCCAGCGTCAGGATCCAGAGAACAACTTTACAAGGGGTCACAGCCCTTTTTATACACATTTTTCCTTTGTCTTAGGCTGTAGGGCAGGGGGAGAGCCAGTTTCAGCCCCTCTCCCCATTCAGCCCCTTTCCCCATACACAGAACAGGCTAGGGACATCAGATGCACCACAGGGGGCGGAGCCAGCGTTGTGGAGGGAAGGCCCAGCCCTATTCAGGTCCCAGGTGTACTCCTCCCTCCCATCAACATGCAGATCTCTCCATTGACCACTGGGGCAGACCCATCCTGACTCCTGGAGTCAGGCACACCAGCCAGCTCCAGCCAATCACAAGCCAGACAGTCAATTCACATTTAGTACACGGACAGGCTAACTTCCAGAAGTGGCACTTCCTCACCAGACACATTAAATCTGCGCACACCATTTAATCTCACAAGTTCGCACATACCAAACTCGCCCCTGCACTCCCTACACTTCAGGAACTACCATGGACACACACATTCCCTATGCATTCCTATGGGAGGGCAGGCCAATCTCACAACATGCACTCAGAGCGCGCATGCACTTTACACTGGGACACAGTGTTAAAGTGCGCAGAGGCCAAAAACAACTAACACCAAGTCACCTTAAAAAGCTAAATGTTTAGGGGTGAACCTGCCAAAAGGGCCAAGTCCAACAATACCCAACAGCCTACGCAGCCTGTCCCAAGCCTAACTAGTGGGGAAACAGTTTAAATATCGTGTGGGTCTCTATAGACACCAATAGGTAATATTATGGATAATTTCTGCGGCAGTACCAGCTCTGCCTCTGGCTTCAAATAAGGGATTCTGGCATCTGGGTGGTACCAAGCATAAGAGTAACAACACTGTGCAATCAAATAGTATAGATACATATCCGGAACTCCCAGTCCGCCTCGCTCCGGTGGCAGTGTCAAAACTCTCCAGCTCACTCGCGGATTCTTGCCACCCCATACCAAGCGCAAAAGTAGGTGGCGCAATTGTAGCAAAAGTGACTGAGTAAGAGGAATGGGAATGTTATTAAAAAAATACAGAAATCTCAGGAGGATTACCGTTTTCATGATGGCCACTCTGTCGGCCAAGGACAAATGCAGCCGGAGCCACCTATTGGCCTGTGACTCCAGTGCGCTAATCGCTCGGCCATAATTTAGCCGAATAATGGATGCAGAATCCAAATGAATATGGACCCCAAGATATTTAACCGCATCATGGCACCATTCCAGTGGAAACTGGCAGTCCCATGTAGTCGTACTGCTTGTTAACGGAAAAAATCACTGACTTGCGCCAGTTTATACTAAGACCGGAGAAGCCGCCAAAATGGATAATTTCCCTGATAAGGGGCTCGAGGTGAAGGTGGGGTTGTGGGTGAAGGTGGGGTTGTGGAACATAAAACAGTGTCATCTGCATATAATGACATTAAGAGGGGGCCAGTGCGAAACTGCAAGCCACAGTGAAGATGTTGCTCTTGAAAGTGTCGCACCAAGGGATCCATCGCCAAGATAAAAAGTAATGGGGACAGCCCTGTCGGGTGCCGCTGGTTACACGGAAAGGCGGGGAGATCATGCCATTCAGGCGCAGTCTAGCTGTAGGCTCCGTGTATAGCAGTGGTGGAGACTAAGCTTTCAGGCATACCCATACGAGGCATCACAGAGAGGAAGAAAGGACACTCAAGGGAGTCAAATGCCTTCTCTGCATCGAGAAGTACCGCGGTGGCAAAGAGTGGCGGGGTCTATCCTATGCAATACAGTAAGCAAAGTGCAAGGTTAAGGGAAGGCGACCTGTGGGGGACGAAGCCAGATTGTACCGGAGATATTTTATACTCCATCAATAAAGACAGCCGAATGGCAATTACCTTGGCTAATATTTTATAAATCGAGGTTCAGCAAGGATAGTGGCCTATAGGAGCTGCAGAGGGAAAGATCCTTGCCAGGCTTAGGGAGAAGGAGGATAACCGCTACCCGAAAGGTTGGGGGAAGGATACCGACCTCGAGCGCTTCTGAATACACCTCGATCAATCTCGGAACCAACACATCCTTATACGCTTTATAAAAATCCGCGGAGAACCCAACAAGGCCAGGCGCCGAGGAGCCCTTACATGCGTCTATCGCCTCCTCCACATTCTCCTGGGATATAAGAATGGCAAGAAAGTCCTGCATGTGTCGTTCAAGATACACCAAAGCAATTTCAGCTAGATATTCACCGTGTTAACGAAGGTCCCCAGCGATTCTAGTGGTGTACAGAGCTTTAAAATGGGACAGAAAGGTGTCACATATCTCAGGAGTAGAATGAGACAACTGACCGTCTGGACCCCTTAATTCGGCATTACTACGTGGGGGGCAAAGTGTATGCGCCAATATCCTGCCAGGTCGTTCACCTTCACCATACCGCCTAGCCACCTGCTGCTTGCTGAGAAATAAATGTTTGCGTTCCGCGGCTTCCCGAAACTCCATCATTAAAGCCAAACGGCGAGCCTCACTAGTCTCCGACAGACAGTTCAGCACCTCCGCATCAAGAGCGGATATTTCGGATTCAAGACGGCTCTAAGTGTAACGTAGATCCCGCAGGACCCCCGCATTCTTAGCAATGCAAACCCCCTTGATATAGGCCTTGAAACCCTCCCAAAGGACTGCCCAGGTATCCACTGACCCAGTGTTAATCCCAAAATAGGTCTCAATGGATTCCCTCACCTCCTCAAGAAACAAGGGATCCTGCAATGTCCGGCCAGGAAAACGCCATTGCCTTTCATATCCCCCGGGCCGATGAATGTTAATGCAAAGTATAACTGGAGAGTGATCCGAAAATGTACATGGAAACGTATCTAACCCATGGAACCAGCCAGCAACCCTTGGCGAAATTAACCAATAATTTATCCTAGTCCAAGTGTTGTGGAACCCAGAGTAGTGAGTAGAAGCAGTGTGGGCCGGGTGATGGGTGCGCTCAATATCCACCAAGGAGAACTGTTCACAGATATCAAGCATGGCTAGCCGCGAGCGGTGCTTGGCATCTGGAGAGGAGGAAGTGCTTTCTCTAGTAGGATCTAACAACAAATTAAAATCCCCCCCCATTATTAACAGACAAGGGTCCAGAGCCAAAAGGTGCACTTGCAGCGCATGATAAAATTCCTGTGACTCAACATTAGGCCCATAAATGCCCACTAGAGCAACATTGTGACCCAGAAGAGAACCGACAACTATCAAAAAGTGGCCTTCCCCGTCCAAGATGACCCTAGCGAGGGAGAAAGGGACTCTTTTATGAATAAATATGGCCACAACCCTAGCATAACTGCTATAGTTGGAAAAATATCTGTGGGGTCCCCAGCTCAGTGCCATGGACATCGAATCAGACATGGGTGTTTCCTGCAAATAAATTATGTCAAGGTTGTGGCGAGCGATATAATTTAGAACCTGTCTGTGTTTCCGTGTGTTATTCAGACCTCTGACATTGCAGGACATCAAAGAAAGCTCGGAAGGACCGGGCTGCCAGCCTAGTTGCGCCATCTAACAAATGAATCAGCCAACATATGTCTAAAAGATCGAACCCAGCGCCATAAACCATTGACCTTTGTAGTGCGAACTGAACAAATAGGAAAAAACAGCAAGCATCTCACCCACCACCCAGCCCCACCCAGTCCCCGGTAAGGCAAAACCCAACCCCTACAACTAAATATCGATGCAATTCAAACAAACATTGCGAGACAAAACATATCCATAGGCACCGAAAAGTTGGGAAAAGTAACAAACATACCACGGTATGCACAATGTTGGGCAGCATCGCCACACCGGCCGGGCAAAATTAGATCATAGAAACAAATGGAAGAAAATACCACAATGGAATATAAATTACAGAGCCTTCAGGCGGTAAAGGGAATCAGCCAGTCCCAGGATTGGAGAAAAGGTCCACACTGGCATCTGAGCCACTATGTGGGGGAGATGTCACACGTGCAGCAGCCGCCCCACCATTTTTGTTCTTACTGTATTCCTGGCAGAACTCCTGTGCCTCAGCCGGATTTTCAAAACTGCGGGATCTGCCGTCAACGTCCACCTTCAGTCTATCCGGGTAGAGCAATCCATATCTAAGGCCCAAGTTCTTCAAAGCAGCCTTCACGCCGTTAAACTTACATCTTGCATTCTGAACCATGACTGAAATCCAGAAAAAAGAAGAGCCTTCTCCTCTGCGACTGGACATCCCCCCCCCCCCCGCTCACAGGCAGAGCGAAGGGCAGTGTCTCTGGCCCGGAAGTTCATGAGTCTGGCAATGATGGGTCTCGGAGGTTGACCTGGGTTGGGACGAGGGCCCCAAGGATCAATGGGCGCGCTCCACCACAAAGCCCTGCGTAAAGGACTCCCTGCCAAAAAGATCTCCAGTTGGAACATTAATCGCCAAAGTTACCTTTACATTTTTATTGTTGCCAAACAACCTCTGGAGACACAAGCACATGCTCTGTGCAGCAGGCATTGTACTCTTCTTCGCTACTTTAGCATGAGTGGAAACAGCCAGTTGACAAAACCACGATCTCTCTCCTGCAGGAACATTACATCGCCAAAGTTACCTTTACCATGGTCCCATTCCCAGCACCTAGTCTCTCAAATTAGAATTTTTTTGTTCTGCTCGCAGGCAGCATCCAAGGAAACAGGCAATTTGCACAGCACTAGTTCCTAGCAACGTGCAAGTCACCGATGGTTTACATTTTAGTATTTACAACATCCTGTTTATATGCCGACCTGCCACAATCCTTTCAGAAATTCTTGGAAAAAGTAATTGCTTGCGAGACAACAAAGGGGCAGTACACTATCTCCAGACCGCCCACCTGACACCATTCGTGTTACTCTCCAGTTACCATGTATTAGCAATGCAATGGGTCTTGCATTAGTGAAAGTATGAGCTATTGGCATTGCAAATGCTTGTTCTCACTGTAACCTGCAGTTGTTAAGTGTATTCTACATCGATCTGTTACCCTTTTCCCAACCCCCACCCACCCGCCCCCGCCCCCAGGTCTTGAAATCACACAAAAAAACTGTAATATAAAAAATCAAAGGCAAGGAGCAGGGTGAATGGAAAAGGAAAGGGTGGCAGAAATTCGGTAATGGGTAAAAGCAGGCGTTATCAGGGCTTGACACAATATGACGTTACTGAGGACAAGGGAGATGCACATCCTATAAGGCAATAGAACAAGCCTACTCTTGTCTCCCTCTCCACAAAATCTCTTGGGAAGACTTTCAGAGATCGGAGGGTTACTAGGTACACTCTCCTCACTATTGGGGGTGGTAGGGTATGTAAATGTAAATGTAGAGGTAGAGGTACTTATATAGCGCACGACTACCCGGAAGCATCTCGGCGCTTGTACGAATACCGCTGAGGAACCCTTCCTGGCCTTTCCCTGTGAAGTGCCCACTCCTGGCCATCCCCAAGGTGAAGCCAGGCATCCTAGCGTTGTTGGGGCCGTTGTGGAGATTAAACAAGCTATTGACCAGAGTTGCAGAGTGGGACCCATAATTAGAATAGGCACCGAGGCGAGAATTAACAGGTCCGAGGAAATTGAACCCAAGACCCACGGAGGCGGGAATTGAACCCTGGTCCCGGGCCAGACCTCTGCATCAGGGTCTGCCGCTCTAACCATTGAGCCACACTTCTCAACTATGTGGCTGTGTAGGGGTTAACACTGCACTTAAAACACACAATTCAGCCTCTTTTTTTCACCAGCGTTTCTCGGGTATGATAATATGCCAGATTTGCAGGGTCTAGCCTTTACGATTAATGGCCTGGTGACAATATGAGGAGAACTTGGCTTTGGAATACAACACATTGCAGATAGGAGCTGCTGGCATGACAACTAAATCAACTGTCAAATTAAGTGTATGGGGTGCCAAACGTGATACAGAAACCATTTTGGATGTTGCCTTTCCAAGATATGTCTAGTAAAACGCTGCATTTCAATGCCAGTCCGGTGTTTTCTGGTAGCATGCAGGAACAGACGTTGCTAACGTGTCCTAAACACCAAATGTGCACCTGATGTGAAGTACACCCCGACACAGGTCCTGCCCCAACCTGCCTTTTAAGAATGAGACCAAATGAGCTCCTGGAAGGGCGTCTTCAACCTTCTTTGCACATCCCTAGCCAGGAGGCATGTCCGCAGGTAGCTGACTGGGAGATCACCCTCTCAAAAACTTCAAACCTGTGGAGCATCAAAACTAGCAAAGTTTCGGGTGTACTCAACGGATGCTCTGTAAAGGCTATCATGATTAGCAGAATTCTGCAAAAATGTTAAAGATTGGACTCCTCTTTTCACACTGGATTGCGCAGTATGAGGTAACCGAGGCCAAACCTGCTGGTGGTAAAGAAGGTGTATCAAAGAAATTACTACAGACAAGAATCAAGTACAAGGAGGTTCCCTGCAAAAGACAAGGCACGGGGAGTGGGAAGAAAGTTACTTTAACATCAAAAAGGCTGAAACAAAATATGCGTGCCATAACAGTGGCAGAAAGCAGCAGTCTAAGGGTGTTCGTTATGCATCTGCATGCAACATGGTACACGGACACTTGCATTATTTATAAGATTTTATACCTCCGAATAATGGGCAAAAACAGCAGACTTCCTTACTTAGGCAGGATGTGCTTACTTACAAACTGCGTTTGTGCTTGCCCCATTGTTGACTGTACTTTTTATTTTTAAAATCGGCATTAACTCTATCATATAGGTAACTGGATTACTGAGAACTTTGTTTCAACTCTTCCGTCTCCCTTTAATTCCTTTGTCTGTTATTTACATTGCAAGTCTATTGGTTGTCGATTGGCTGATAGAGTTTGAATGGATATATGTTATCGCCTTTTCTGTGTTCTGCTTCATCGCCTCTCAAGGTAACTGAGTGATTTAACTATACACTGTGACTAAGGTGTTCCACAATTGCTTTGAGGCCTAAGAGGAGGGAAAAGGAGATAAATACAATGAAAACAACCTCTAGATTGGCCTATCCATTTACTAAAATTGTAATCGCTCAGACTGGACAATTCCCCATAACACATGATCTCAGCACAGAAAAGTACTTTCTTCTTAGTTTTATTTATCAAAAAATGTTTTTTATATATATTTCAATATTTTCATTGTATTTAACTGAATGATTTAATGCACTCCTAATACAACAAAATATTAAAAGTAAAAACTCGCAGTGTAGCAATTTAAAAAGGTCAAGCCACCCTAAGTTTTGGAGGTTAACAAAATAGAAAGATGCCAAACCAGTTCAAACCCCAGCGGCAATCAGCCGGTCTGACAGCCACGTGAGGGCAGATGCCGGGGGAGGCGGGAATCATGACTCAACAGGTAGGCGCCTCCATCTTCTAGCAGCAGTAATGGTGAAGGCACACCTGGCCCTGGGCTGGGCCACCGACGCTGGTTACTTATGGTCGTTAGGAGTCTCTGGCCTAAATCCAAGTTTATTCACTAATCAACACGCCACTTTACAAACAAGCACACAAAAACGAAAGTAGTAATGTGAATGTAAGAAAATACTCTGCAATTCACTATAGTCAGATAGTGCTTTGAGCAATAAACGTGCCCGCGAGAGCTACAGCAGACCATGGTATAATAAACGTGCCTTGAAGCGATTTCCACACAGGTTCCACTCTGTTGGTCGAGTCATGCACATAGTACGCCAGAACCACCACAGTAGGATGGGGCCTAACCTTAGCTAACATAACGAGAAGCCTTCTCTGCCCCATGCGTGTGTCCAATCAGATGCCGCCATGCTTGAAGTCCCGGGAACCCGTGCAGCACCTTGAGCACGACATGGTTGGCATCGACCTGTGCAGGAGTTGACACAGGTCCTATTAGGTACAGACAATAAAACGTGCTCACAACTGTACTCCTCGCAACTTGTACCACATTTTATTACATTAAAAGGGTCCAGTTTAACAAACTAGTCAACACCACAAACAGCCAAACAGAACCACTAGAGATGCAACATTATATAGACTCTGCCTACAGGTGATAACCATCAACCCTTCTTTCTACATCCTGAGATTCCATGCCATCTCAAAAGCCCCTACTACATCCCTAAAACCCTGAATGAAATCAAATGTAAATTTCAACAACTGTTTCCCTTCCCTTCCCTTCCATCCAGTCACCCCCTCCTTACCCTCCATCCTCTGAATGCCTTACAGGCTACCGCCTATAGTATGGCAAGCCCTCACTCTCCACTATATTTCTGCAAACTGACCACACACCTCCTCAAATCACAAGCTCACCTGTATGACCATTCACTGCCATCTAACAATATCTAACAATATCTACTCGCCTACCTAATCATCCCTCTTTACATTTACTTTAGATCACACGAATAGTCTCAATTAACGTTTTTTAACTTGAAACTATTCAGTGAGAGAAGACTAACCCCAATAATCAACAAAAACTTATAATCACAGAGGGGAAAAAAAACAACCTGTTGTTTCCGGAGTAGCATACTACCCACCAAAAAAGCACTTCAAAAACTTGTCAGGTGTAGTAAGTGATGTATAAATGCAATTACAAAACAATACAGTGGGCACTCAATAAGACACACTCAGTAACTCCATGCATTTCTATCACAAGCGGGGAGACATTAGTCAAGGCCCCCTGTCACCCTAAATACACGAACCCCCTTCTTAAGTGTACAATAAAAGGGGACAGAAGAGAAAGAAGGGCTACAACAATGAAATCAAAGATGCCCAAAATATTTGGCACTTAAATGTGTCCAAGAGCAACCCTGAACGTAGCATGCAAAACATCTATAATCCTTCAGGCCAACATTTGTGAGGGGCAGATGGCGCACAACATGCAGAATAGAACCACGCAATGCTACAGGACCGTAGAAAAAAAATTCTTTGGTGCTAAGGCACTAACTGAATACAGCACAGGGATGGTCACCTGGCAGACAGTAGTGTGGGGATCAACTCCACAGACTTATACCTAAAGCTACCAGGTACAGTGCAGTAGCATCCTGGTGCTAGATGCCCAACAGCCCCCAGATGCATGCAGTCATCCCTTAGCAACAGGTAATTAAAGGCAACATAACTGCACACAGAGGCAGAATGTTATTCAGAGGCAGCTTTCACCAGTAAAGACTCACTGATGGCGAGCTACTAGAACACCAGCTAAACAGTAGAGAACTGCGCAAACATAGATTAACAAAGCCTTTTGCTTTACTCTGAGATATTCTTTATTTCAACATGGAACCATCAACCACCAATGATGGCAGGCTTCACCGCTGGGTTCCATCAAGGTTCAGAACAGTCCCCAAACCTGTCCGAATGTGATCCAGTCGGAGCTCTTACTGAGGGCTTCTGAGTCACTGAAAGGAGGAATTAAACGACAGGGTGGGTGAGATACAATCATATGAAAATCCTGAATACAATTACCTGAGGTTCAGCAATCTCAACTTTATAACTGCCCCAGTAAAAGAGAAAGAAAAGTAAACAATATACCTGAATATTATCAATCTCTGTGTCTGCTGGTCAACGTGCAACATGTTTCGGCCAGAACAATGAGCACAGAACAGATCTGCAGCCTACTTTAGGACTGTACCCTATGTGGGATAGGAAGTGTATGTGGTGTATGCTGGTGTTTATTCAGGGAAAGTCATAATAAAAAGAAGAAAATGCAGTTGAAATTTTCACTTTGAAATATACCCTTAAATGTCATCGCTCTAGCCCTTATGAGGGAGAGGCAGTTAGGACACCTCTCCGTCACTAAACACACCTTAAGGTCCAGTGTCTGTACTGGTATCCAAGCCAATCTGAAGGTTTGTTCTACTGATTATCTTGCAATATCTAGGAAAGGTGTCCTGCGTACCTTAAAATCGTTCCACTCCAAAATTGTTTCTGCTATGCGGAGTTACTAGCACACCACGGCCTTACTGTTCACATGCCAATGAGTTCCTCAGCTGCTGGTTTGCAATCTGCTGCTCGCTTGTCATGTAGGTCAACTCAGTGTATTAGTTACCCGATGGTAGAAGAGTAGGTATAAACGAATTTCAAGCCAATAGGGAAGTACTGTTTTTTGTTGCCGGTCTCCCTGTAACTTGTTTTTTGCCTTCTGTATTGCTTGTTTCGTTTGGCCCCTTCGTCCTCCCTCCCCGCTCCCCGCTTCCCGCCACCGCCGCTAACCCCGCCCCTTTTGCCTTCTGTACCCTCCCCGCTCCCGCCTCCCAGCTGCTCCGCCCCCCCGCGCACTTGGCCATATATGGCGACCGTGCGACGCAGGTGAGTGACCTAGCTCTAGGACACCCCCGCGCCGCACGGCCACCAGCTGCTGCGTGCGTCTTCCCCGCCTTCTGCCTCGCTGCCTCGCTAGCCAGGCTTCCGCCGCGTGACCACGCCCCCTGCCTTCTAGCCGCGTGGTCCGTGACCGCCTGACCTGCCCCCATCGTATTTGCTGTTCTGTACTGTTTTTTGTTGCCTGTCTCCCTGTAACTTGTTTTTTGCCTTCTGTATTGCTTGTTTCGTTTGGCCCCTTCGTCCTCCCTCCCCGATCCCCGCTTCCCGCCACCACCGCTAACCACGCCCCTTTTGCCTTCTGTACCCTCCCCGCTCCCGCCTCCCAGCTGCTCCGCCCCTCTGCGCACTTCGCCATATATGGCGACCGTGCGAACGCGCAGCGGGCGCGCCGATTGTGCGCCGAAGGCGCGCCAAAGGCAAGCCCGTCCACGCCCGTCCGCGCCTGGACCGCGCCCAGTGCCAGGACCCCTGGCCCACGAGGACCCCGGCCGACCCACCTGACTTACACCGCCGCCACCCTCTTCGCACTCAACAACGGCCGAACCCCAGGATGCTACCGAGCCACCCCACGACGCTCCCACGGACCCTTCAGCTGCCATGCCTGCAAGTTCACCTGCATCCGGACCCGCCCGGCACCAGCACCTGCCAAGCCGAACACTAGCAGCAACCACCTCAAGTGCATCCTCCTCAACACCCGCTCCGTCCACAGACACGCCATCGAACTCTGGAACCTCCTAGACGCCACAGCCCCTGACGTTGCCTTCATCACGGAGACCTGGATGAACGCCTCTTCAGCATCCTCCTGGGGGACCTCAACTTCCACCTGGAGAACAACAACGACCGCAACACCAGCACCCTGCTCGACAACCTTGCCAACCTTGGACTCAAGCAACTGGTGAACACCCCCACCCACCTCGCCGGACACACACTCGACGCAGTCTTCTCATCCAGCAAAGACATCGCCTTCAGCCACGCCATAGAACTCCACTGGACGGACCACAGCTGCGTACACTTCACCTTCAAAAGAACGACGATCCACCACCACCAGCAACAGGTTGCCCATAGAAACTGGAACAAGATCACAGCCGACCAACTCGCCGCCTCCCTGAGCCATCACCCTCCTGCCAGCTCAGCGAACCCCAGCCAGGCCGCCGACAACCTCACGAAGTGGATCAGCAACTGCGCGGATGAACTCGCCCCTCTGAGGACCCCGCCCAGCAGACCCGGCAGCAAGAAAGCCCTATGGTTCACCGACGAACTCAAGAGCTCCAAGAAGAACTGCCGAGCCCTCGAGAAAGTCTGGAGAAAGGAACCTACACCGGACAACATGACCACCCTCAAAATCGCCACCCGGAAGCACCACCAACTGATCCGCGCCGCCAAGAAATCTGCATTCAAGGACCGGCTGGACAACAACGCACACAACTGCAAGGAACTCTTCAACATCGTGAAAGAGCTCTCCAACCCCACCGCCGGAAACAACAACATCACCCCCTCGCAAGACCTCTGCAACTCCCTCGCCTCCTACTTCCACAACAAGATCGCGGACATACACAACAGCTTCAGCACCCAACCGACGCACGCCACGACCTCAGCAACGCCGCCCACCACCACCCTCCGAGCCTGGACTCCGATCAGCACCGAAGACACGGTCCGCATGATGAACTCCGTCCACTCCGGATCTCCGACCGACCCCTGCCCTCACCATGTCTTCAACAAGGCCGACGCTGTCATCGCACCCCACCTGCGGGACATTATCAACACCTCCTTCGACACCGCCACCTTCCCAGAGAGCTGGAAGCACGCCGAATTCAGCGCTCTTCTCAAGAAACCTACAGCAGACCCCACCGAACTCAAGAATTACCGCCCAATCTCGCTACTCCCGTTTCCAGCCAAAGTCATCGAGAAGACCGTCAGCAAACAGCTGGCCGCCTTCCTCGAGAAGAACGGATCCCTCGACCCCTCGCAGTTCGGCTTCCGAGCCAACCACAGCACCGAGACCGCCCTCATCGCCGCCACCGACGACATCCGAGCCCTGATGGACAACGGAGAAACAGCGGCCCTCATCCTCCTAGACCTCTCCACGGCCTTCGACACTGTCTGCCACCGCACCCTAGTGCAACGCCTCAGCAACGTCGGAATCCAGGAGAAGGCACTGGAATGGATCGTCTCCTTCCTCGACGGAAGAACACAGAGAGTCCGCCTACCACCGTACAAGTCAGAGGCCACCGAAGTCATCTGCGGCGTCCCTCAAGGATCCTCGCTGAGCCCCACCCTCTTCAACGTCTACATGAGCCCCCTCGTGGCCATCGCACGCCAACACAACCTCAACATCATCTCCTACGCCGACGACACCCAGCTGATCCTCTCCCTGACCAACGACCCCGCCACCGCCAGAGCCAACCTGCACGAAGGGATGAAGGAGGTAGCCGAGTGGATGACGACCAGCCGCCTGAAACTGAACTCAGACAAGACGGAGGTCCTCATCCTGGGCTCCACGCCCACCGCCTGGGACGACTCCTGGTGGCCCCCCGCCCTGGGCACCGCACCCAAACCGACGAACCACGCACGCAACCTGGGCTTCATCCTGGACTCCTCCCTCTCCATGACCAGCCAAGTCAACGCCGTCTCCTCGGCGTGCTTCAACATCCTGCGCATGTTACGGAAGATCTTCTGGTGGATCCCCACGGAGACCAGGAAGACCGTCACCCAGGCCCTCGTCACCAGCCGACTGGACTACGGCAACGCCCTCTACGCCGGAACCACCGCCAAGCTCCAGAAGAGACTTCAGCGAATCCAGAACGCCTCAGCCAGACTCATCCTCGACATCCCACGAAACAGCCACATCTCCGGACACCTGAGAGACCTGCATTGGCTCCCCGTCAACAAAAGAATCACCTTCCGTCTCCTCACCCACGCACACAAAGCCCTACACGATCAAGGCCCGAGCTACCTCAACAACCGAATCAACTTCTACGCTCCCAAACGCCACCTCCGAGCCGCCGTCCCACGCATCTGTAGAGCGACAACAGGAGGAAGGTCCTTCTCCTACCTGGCCGCCAAGACCTTGAACTCCCTCCCGACCGACCTGCGCCTGACCCAAGACCACCTCTCCTTCAGGAAGAAGCTCAAGACCTGGCTGTTCGAGCAGTAACGGCACCCCCCCCCCCCCTAAGCGCCTTGAGACCCTACGGGTAAGTAGTGCGCTCTATAAATGTCTTGATTGATTGATTGATTGACTAGGGAGCTTTCATAGTGATAGTGCTAAATATCAGTTGTTAGGATGTTTCAAACCACTCACAAGTTATACAAATGAACTGAGAGAGAGAGAAGAGGATACAAAGGAGTCAAGAGGGGAAGATGAGATTACAACTTGGGATCCTAAATTCTACATTCATGGTTTAGTAACTAGAACAGCCTTCCTTCACATTCCTCCAACCATATGTATCCTATACAGAGCCATCTCAGATATGCATAACAACACAGACCGCTCCTCAAAAGAAGACAGAAGACTTATAATGGAACCCCCAAAACTTGGACAGAATAACACCACCAGCAAAAGAATAACCCCAGCCATGCTGTCTGCGCTCCTGAGTATTTGGACCGGGTTCTTAACGCTATAGGCATCCCAGGTCTCTTTTCAGAAAGATGCTTAGGTATCGTCGATTGGTATTTTGTTTTGTGAAAGACCAACTATGAATACAAAGAATGAGAACATAAGAGGACGCCACGGCCATTTAATGTATGGTGAAAGGGGAACAACAGGTGTACATTATATTGACATTTCCACATGGTGCCAACTTAGTTTTCCTGCGAATAAAAGCATTCATTCACCTGATCGAGCACAACTAAAACCAGAAACGCTAAGCGAAGTAAAATTTGAGTTGAAACATTTGACAGTCTGCTGATGAGCAATAAATCATTACTGCATATCAGAAGGTGTTTGAGGAAGACTGGTTAAAATAACAAGAGTGATTTAACTGATGGAGAAGACCACCCAGGGGCTGTATTACAATAAGGGCCCTAGGGGTGCAACGGGCATTTGCTCTTGCTTTGCACGTCCCCGCATTTGCTCTTGCTTTGCACGTCCCCGTAGTACTTTGGTATTACAGAAGGGGGCGCAGACGCTTGTGAGATCCCTTCAGTAAAGCCGATAGCACTGGTGCACTTAAAGTACCAGCACTACCTTCAGGAGTGCCCTATGCAAATGAGGGAATTCCTTTGCCTCTGCACTAACGCCATATTACAGACACAAGCGCAGAGGCAAAGAAGCTCTCACAGGGCATACTCACAGCGTACTCAGTGTGCCACCTTCTAGCTGCCACAATGCGAGTGCGCCCCATGAGAGCAGTCCTCAGGAGGGGAGAAGGCATCCCCTTTCAAGATCTCTTATCCCATTTAAAAGTGCAGGTGGGTTGCCGCCTGCACTATGAAAACACAGAGCGGCTGCCAGCAGCTGCTCCGTGTTTTCACATGAATGCACTGCTCTGGTGGCAGCGAGAGTCCGCGGCTGCCCTGAGAGCAGCGCATACATCGTAATAGGGCACATTGCCATTGTTTGTGCCCGGCACACCATTTTAAAAGGTGCGCCAGGCGCAAACAATGACAATGCGTATTACGGCCCCTGGTATGTTTTTTTTTGTTTCAAGATTTAATGTAGGAAAATAATGCAGATTTGGCAATAAAGTACAAACACAGTTACTGACAAAAACATAACAAGACTAAAGAAAGAAAGAAGACACCGTTGACCAACAAGTGCGCAGAGAATTAGAGTTTAGAGCAGAAAGGGATCTACGGACCAGGAAAAATAATGGGATGTAAAAAGACAAAAGGCATCCAGGGCCAGAGAAAAACACGACACCTGTTGAATTTATTCTCTGTAAACGCGACCTTAATCGATCTATCCCACAACTCACTATTCAGCTCCTGCAAAGGTCCCAGTCAACATCCAAATATACAGCAGGAGGACAAGCACTACGTGTATCAAGGTACACACACTGCGACAGACACTGGGAGACCAAGGGAGATATGGCAGGACTCTGGAAAATATGGAAAGACAAGGGTAAGATGAACACTAGGAAACAGTTGAGCAACAAAAGGGAAAGATGTAAAAAAAACTCAGGGAAGTCAGACACACAGCCACAGTGAGTTTAGGAAAAAACACATGCAAACAGAGAAAGACACAGGAAGATTTGAGACAGCCATCAATGTATAGGTAGCTTCAGACAGGGCAACATGAATAGGCAGACCACAAAGACTAACTAACCAAGAAACAAAGAAGCAGTCATTAAGTAAAAACTGTTTTAAAAATGGAGCCCAAGCACAAACACTGCTGCACAACACTGAATCATATTATAAAGACATCACAAAGTACACAACATAACGAGAACTTGCCAAACATCACAATCCACCTGACCTTTCAACACCACATCATGTTACAACATTGAACAGCATTCTACATCACAGATTACAACACATCACAAGCCATCATCCCATACCATATTAATGCATCACACTCTGTACAGAGTTGAAAGTGCTGGAGCCGTAAACTTGTGCCACCGCACTCCCAACTTACTCTACATCCATCTCCATATAGTTTTCTGCTCAGGAACCTGAACTTCAAAACTCTTGGCAGGTACATTGAAATGCTACCCCTCCGAGTCCCTGCATGTCAGTGCACTGCATGTTCCCACTAACATCTAAGAAAAAAGTCTTCATTACTTATCGGTAATCCTCATTACTCCTAGTCCTACTCATCCTAAACCCAGTCATTACTCAGGAGATAATATTCACAGATAGGAAAATAACAGGAATGCTTGTTAAATCCACCCAACCTTCTTCGAAGAAGTGTCCATATTCTTTTCTGCATCATTCTTTAGGACATTATCCTCAGCCATGGACGGATGCCCCACCAGACTGGACAAATAGAGTCCACAAGAACCGATTTTGGATTAGTATCCTTCATGTCACTCAAGTGGTACAGCTTCGATATGAAGCTAGGCATCATGATGCGTTCGGGATCCTTCCACTCCTTTAAAAGAACATCCATCACAAACCGATGATGGGCAAGGCTTTGGTAGGCTGCTTCAGAAACTTCACCAAAACCATGTCTTTGGACGTACTGGCAACCTCCTCATCTGGTAAACCCATATTGTCACTCACATGAGAAAGAATGGCTGCTCTGCGTTACAGCATGCATGAAGCTTGCACTGCTGCTTTTGCTAAGCTGTTTGTTCTGCCTAATTTCTAATGCAATAATTAAAATAAAGTAATGGGAAATAGTAGAAGTAAGTGGTATACAGTGCATTCATTTATTCTGTGTTCTAAAACGGTTTCTTCTTTATTTTTCAAGTATCGTAATCTTTGGGCATGGGAGGCGCTATTACTCCATCTTGAAAAACCACACTGCGCATGTCAAACTCCAGAAGGAGCTATGTCATTCGTCATTGAAACCCGGCCAACTCCTGACTTGCTAGAAGATGTTCATGGGAACGTCAACTCCTGACCCCTGTGAAGGAAGCCGAACTAAAATATGGACTACATTGTAATCATTATTGATACATTCACTGCCGGGTGGAATAAAACATACATGGGAAAATAAAGTTATGAGCGGGAACGTTAATTTTAATATTCATTCTAAAAGTTTCATTTGGTATGGTGTGATGACCTCTCCTCATTCTTTGTCCAATCAAAATTGGGGATCCAAACACTTGCAACATTGGGGGGTGGTACACTGCCGGGAAAATAGTATAACTAGGGTAGGCTTAGCTAGTTAGTTTGTCTGACTTGTCTGAATAGCTGACCTGTCACTGACCCAACGCACTCAATAGGTGATCGGTAGCAGAGGTGCTGGCGGAGCCCTCTGTCAGAAGGTTCGAAACCCAGATCGGGGTTTGAATGTTGAAGTGCTGGCGAAGCACTTTGTCGGAGAAATCGATAACTTTTACCGGGTTCTAGCTGTTTGTTGCAGAGAGGGAGTAACGCAGGTTTTGCAACTTTAACTGCGGGTGCTGGTCTTAGCCTTGGTGTTCCTGTCCTGATCCAATTTGGCTTTACCTGTCCTGATTCCGATCTGCACCTGCCTGCCTTTATGGTGCCTGCACTTTCGGGGTTCTGTCCTTTAAACGGACCCGTGGCCAGGGTTAGTTCTTCACACCATTCTAGGTAAATATTAAATGTGGGTATGTCATTGTACTGTTTCCTTCTCTCTTCCCACCCTCTTGTCAAATGCGTAAAGACTGCTTTATAAGAACTCTGCATATTTTCATTCTAATCATTATTTTCTTAATTGAGAATTTTCTATTGTTCAATGCTTGGATTATGACATTTAAAGATTTTAGATAAAGAGTTTAAACCTTTCCCGAGTTGTGGTTATATTATGAGTGCAAATGCTATAGGTACCGATGACGAAGATTGGTAAGTCAATGGTATAGGTCCTAAATGAAAATGATAAAAATCACTGATTAGAGTAAGTGCACAGGTTACCTTATTAAAATCTCATCATATGTTGTTTATGGGCCCAGGTGAGTATGGTAATCGGAGTCGGGTGACCTGCGCGCTCTAACACAAGCACCTCACCGTCCCCAGTCACGTTAATCGACAGGAAACAAAACAGTAAGTGCTTTGTTCTGGCTATTGTATTATAGCCCCTGGCAGAAGGTGGATGGAGTTAGGAAGCGTTTCTTGTTTTGTTTCAGGTCAGTGAATATCACCTCACATGTAATGACTAGGTCGAGGGACGTGGAGGTAATTCTGTGTGTGGGTTATCCTACTGATTGACACAAGTGTGCACAAGAGCGCCAGCAGGAAGCAACAATTACAAAACAAAAGGCCAATGTCATGGTCACTGCTCTCATCTGTAAGAAATATATGTCTCTAACTCACATCCCAATTCTAAATACTGCTCCAGAAAGTGCGCTGCAACTCCAAAAACAAGCACTGGCGTTGCCAATAGGTTTCGCATTTGGAAAGTTGGAGCTATTGGTTTTGTAAATGACATTTTATATTTATATATTGTTATTGACAATGCCAATAACGATATATAAATATAAAATGTCATTTACCAAACCAATAGCTCCAACTTTCCAAATGCGAAACCTATTGGCAACGCCAGTGCTTGTTTTTGGTGAAGCATTTTTGATGGCAGTCTACGCCCACCGTCTTCGTGCACAGACAACAGTGGCGTGAAGGCCACACCCGCGTCGCTGGTTTCTGTTGCGGGTGCAGAGAAGTGCAGTTAGTGACTTCTAGCCAAGTCACTCAATACGGAGGGGTTTCAACCATTGCCGCTCCCCCATCTGCGCCGACGTATATGCAAACGGTCGATCAAGGGTGGCCGCGCTCTCCATTAAATGTAAAGTTTACTAGCTCTTGCGCAGAGTGCTCCGGGAGCTCACCGCCCCTTTGGTGGGAGAGGTCACTGGGGTGGGAGGCTCACGCAGCGAGCTGCGCGGATTTAATGTATCAGAAAAAGGAACTGGAGGGAGAGAGTTACGTAAAAGTTGAACCGGCCTGGAAACAATTAATGCTCGTGGGAGTTAATGCCTGTGTGCGAAAGCGCGATGCGCTTGGAGAGTGTATGATGGCAAATGGCCGGAGGGAAGCCGGATGGGGGCGGGAGAGCCTGGTGTGGGGGCGGGAATGCGAGCGGGGGGAGGGTGGGAGGCTCACGCAGCGAGCTGCGAGGATTTAATGTATCAGAAATAGGAACTTGAGGGAGAGAGTTACGTAAAAGTTGAACCGGCCTGGAAACAATTAATGCTCGTGGGAGTTAATGCCTGTGTGCGAAAGTGTGATGCGCTTGGAGAGTGTATGCTGGCAAATGGCCGGAGGGAAGCCGGATGGGGGCGGGAGAGCCTGGTGGGGGGGCGGGAATGCGAGCGAGGGGAGGAGAAGTGTGGCAGGCGGATTAGGGAGATGCGCGTGCTTGTGTGGTCACGTGACCCGCTTTTGTGGTCACGTGACTCACATGCACTGTGGAAAAACCGCAGTGGTTTGACGAGTCGAATGGAGCACTTGAATTTTCGCCTATTACATTCGCAAGCGAATGATAATAGGCAAAACCTAACAAACTGACTGGCCACTGTCTGTCTGGAGTAAACATACATCCATCTAGCAAGTATTGTCAGATGTTGACAATCATCATGGAATCTAGTAGACTGTGTATGTTATTGGTGCGTGGTTACCACGGGAATGGCCAGAGCACAAAAAAGAGATGTACTTGAATGTGTCCATCCACATTTTCAAGGACTTTGCAAGACTAGAGAGGCAAGTTAGAGTGGCATCAACTGTCAAAAACTCGAAATACAAGCTGGGCCTGTGCCAGAAAGTCAAGTGAACTACTCACTACTTCAAACAGAGCTCCCCGAATAGAGGAAGGGTTTTAGACCTGGGGGCAAGTTTCGATTAGATGCTCTGTTAAAAGTCTGCGGTAGATTCTCAGACCCGAGAAGAGACGCACTTAGAAGCTGCCATAACTCTGATGCTCCAATTTAGGAAAGGGTTAAAGACCAACATCTTAAAAAAAAGGACTACATCACAATTTATCAACAGTCCACAAACCAGCTAACTCTCCTATTACTCGCTGATGTTATGCTTATCGTAATCCTGTATAGCACTCTGCTGCCTTTGGCTAGGTTGATGTTATACAATTACCACATGTGTATTCATTTGAAACCACTGCTAAGACTATGCTGTGGCAGCTCTACTATGAAGACCTGTGGTCTAAAGAGCAGGAACCTGACAGATTTGATTGGGGCTGCTGCTGCCCATTCCAAACAAGAACCTTCGCATGAAAGTAAAAATCACAGCTTTGAGTTTCTCTCACAGTTTCCTATGTGAGAGAGATCCCGAACTGTGTGTCAAGACAACGAGGAATAAGAGGAAGGCTCAAGAGCTCTGATGTAAAACCAGTGATTTTTTATGAGTTTGGAGAGGGCGCTCTTCCCAAGCACAGTCTGGGTACTCTTTTCCTATGGGGCCACAGTGCATTGTATGTGCCTTCTCCAGTTGCTGAACACCACCACATTTAACCAGATTTTCACATCACGTCCTGACATCTCCCTGTAGCGAACACACCAACTTTTATTGAGGCCCCTTGACTGGTATGTAACTACTTTGACCTAAGTTGTGCCACAGAGAGTGCCTGAGACCGGAAACCCCTTCCAGCATCAGCCACGTCCGACAATAGCAAACCGCCTAGCACTAATATTTCCCCTTCAACTGAGATCCGGCCCATATTCTATGTCAGTCCACGGAGGCTCAGATTATGCTTCTCTTCACTTTACTGACATAAACAGCAGCCAATAAAAACTTTAAACTGGCATGACCCCGGAAGGACAACCCCCTCCAACAGTATGCACCAATCACTATCAAGTCCACTGTATAACTGTCCATGTTTATCAATACGACCTCCTCTTTCTTTGCTGCTGCAGCAGCGAGTTAAGTGCCCTTCTATATTACTTCTTTTCTTGGGGGTAATGTGTGTCGGGGCGGTGATTGTTGACGGCGCGCGCGCGCGCCCGTGATTTGTTGATACGGAGCGGGCCCTCGCTCGTGATTTGTTTGTTGGTGAATTTTGTAATTGTGCCTTATTTTGCAGGTCTTGACCCGCTGCATTGTTTGTGCCCGTGCGGGTGTTCTCGGTCTTCCGCACGCGAACCGCGGCATGCTGTGCGCTCGGTAGGGGGCGGTGGAGCAGGAGGAGGCAGACGCGAGACGCTCGCGCTCAGGAGGCAGTCGAGCCCGGCCCCCACACGCAACGCGCATGCGCGAAGAGCCGGCTTTAGTTTTCCTCGCATTACCGGCTCCTCACGCAGCGCGCGTTTGTAGACTGCATAAGTCCTGGCCTCATCAGAACGCTAAACGGAGCGTATCCGTATTAGAGCTCTGCTCTAGGGGAGCTTGGTGTGCACAAAGGGGTCTCCTTCCACCTCGATCTTAGCCTCACAGAGTGGTGATTTTTTTCGGACTACAGTGTGTGTGTGTGTATTTGAGGCACCCCTGGGCTGCTCCCCCCTGTTGAAGTTCCTCCACACCTCCCTGCTTTAGCGCTATGGCGTACTACGCCGAGGAGGATACCCAATGGGCAGAATATAATGAATACGTTGAGTATGAGCCACAGGAAGAGCAATTGGAGGAAAATTTGGTTGAGGCTCTGGATACCCATGTCCAAGGGTCGGTGAATAAGGCATTGATCAAGGCTCTCAAGCCTTTTACTCACACCCTTCAGAAATATGGCAAGAGGAAGTTTAAGTCAGCCCGGCAGAGTGATACCTCTCCTCAAGCCTCGGCCCAGGTGTTAGCACAGATGGCCAGGAATGTGATGAAGGATCATGGCTCAATGGTTATGGATACGTCTGGGGATTCGTCCCCGTCCCCACCTGTCACTTCTGATTCTGAGGTGGACTCGGTGATGTCCAGGAAGAGATCGAAGAAGGTGAAACACACCGCCTATAAGGCTGATGATAGTCAGGCGCCGAAGAATCTTCTGTTTGATCCAAACAACATTGTACACCCTAGGTCCACGGAATGGGTGCCGTGCCCCGAGGTGGCGCATTATGTGGGTAATAACCTGCGACAGGGTTTCGACAATAGTGTCAGGGCCACGCTCAGATCTGAATGTCCCAGGCCATCCTTGACAGGGAAGGTGGCAGATACGCCGGACTTGGACCCCACAATGGCGGCCTTTATGAGAAAGTTTGCGAAAGATCCGAAAAAGGGATTAGATAGGGCCTGGCGAGGGTGTCAGGACAAAATGTTGGACGTAGCTGGACCCCTCACAAAGATTCTGGACGCAGCTGTCAAGGCAAAGGATAGGAAGGTGCCACTGGATGTGTCAGAGATCCTTGAATGGGCACAACGTGCCATGTGCTTTCTAGGGAACGCAAATGTGGCCCTGTCTACGGAGCGGAGACGCTCCTTTCTTATGAGAATCGACTCCCAGCTGGCGGAAATGGCCCCTACCGAACCTGGTTCCCTCGCCAATGGTATGCTTTTTGGAGACAAATTTGTTAGAGAAATGGGCAAGTACGTTGCCACCTTCTCCGCGCTGGACCGGGCGCAATCAAATATCAAGAAGGTTTTCCACACTGGTGTTTTTGATAGGGCCGGACGCCCACGAGGTCGAGGGTCCGGCCGAGGTTATGCACAGACCTCACGTGGAGCAGATCAGAGAGGCAGAGGCAACAGACGCTCCAACTTCTACCCCTCCCGCGATAGAGGAGGCAGGGGCAAAGGACAGAGAGGACCCTATCGTGGCCAGCAGAACGGTTCTGGAGACAACTCCTACTCAGGTACGACTTTTGTGTCCGTCAGAGCATATGGTGGGAGGCAGACTGTCTCTTTTTCTCCACAGGTGGCGCACGCTCACGAGCGACCCTTGGGTGTTGCAGACAGTACGGGGATTTCACATAGAGTTCTATGCCTCCCCGAGCCAACGGCGGAGACCGAATGCCCTGCATTTTTCCCAGACAGAGCAGAGTTTCATCGACGCAGAGATATGCTCCTTACTCCAGAAGGGCGCGATTGTGGACGCCGTTCCACACGACCTGGGCTTCGTGAGCACTGTCTTCGTGGTCCCCAAAAAGGACCAGGGGTATCGGCTAGTGTTGAACCTCAGGGAATTCAACGGCTGGGTGGTGTATCGACACTTCAAAATGGAAGGTATACACCTGCTACGCGACATCCTCCTAGAGCAAGATTGGATGGTCCGCCTGGACTTAAAAGACGCCTACCTGGCGGTGTCCATTTACCCCCCTCACCGGCGTTTTCTACAGTTTCAGTGGCGCGACCAGTGGTTCGAGTTTTCGGCCATGCCCTTTGGGCTGTCGTCCGCCCCATGGTGTTTCACCAAGTTGATGAGACCCGTGGTACAGAACTTGAGGGAACGGGGCGTTCGCCTCATCATTTACCTCGACGACATACTGATTTTAGGTCGGTCGCCGGAGATGGTATCACTCCATCTGTCCTGGACGATTCAACTTCTTCAGGACTTGGGTTTCCTTCTGAATTTGCAGAAGTCCATCTTGCAACCTTCTCAGGTGATGGAATTCCTGGGTTTCCAGGTCGACTCTGTGAAAGCTCAACTACTCTTGCCCCTCAAGAAGAGAGTGGCTATCAGGAAGGAGTTGAGGAGAGCGCTTGCCTCTCCGACAATCTCCTTGAGGATTTTGGCACGTCTGGTCGGACTTCTAGCGTCATCTATCCAGGCGATATTTCCGGGCCCTTTACATTACAGGGCCTTGCAGCGTTTGAAGGCATTGCACTTGCGCAAAGGTCTGACTTACGCTCAACACGTTTCCCTTTCGCCAGAGGCTCGTACGGAGATGAACTGGTGGTTAGAGCATATGGATGCGTGGAATGGCAGAGCCATTTTCGCGGCCACCCCGGAGGTGGTGATAGAGTCGGATGCCAGCCGCTGGGGCTGGGGAGCCCGTTGCGGCTCGGTGGAGACGGGGGGGGGTCGATGGTCCAGCGACGAGCTGAATCTCCACATCAATTGCCTGGAACTTCTGGCGGGTTCCTTTGCGATTCGCACCCTGTCCCCTCAGAAAGTGTCATGCTGCATTCTCCTACGCATGGACAATGTGTCCGCGGTGCGATACATAAATCGCCTGGGAGGGACCAGGTCTCGCCTCCTAGCGGAGATAGCGAAGGATTTCTGGCACTATTGCCTGGCCCATCAAATTTCGGTGACGGCGGAATATATTCCGGGGTCTGCCAACGTGACGGCGGATTGGAACTCTCGATACTTGAGAGATGCGAGCGATTGGAGACTACACCCTCGAATCTTCGGGGCATTGAACCACAAATGGGGTCCGTGTGTGGTAGACCTTTTTGCCTCTCGGCTCAACAGGCAACTTCCCCAGTTTTACAGCTGGCGCCCGGATCCCTTGGCGATCAGCTCGGACGCCTTCCTTCAATCGTGGACGACAGGCATTCTGTATGCGTTTCCTCCTTTTATCATGATCCCGAGAGTTCTGGCTCAGGTTCGGAGGCAGAAAGCGGAATTGGTCTTGGTCTCACCGTGCTGGAAAGCACAAGCGTGGTTCCCGGTGGCAATGAGTCTCACCTGTGCAGCGCCAGTGCAAATTTCGACGTTCCCGGATCTTCTCACGGACCCGGTGGGTCTTCCCCACCCGCTGGTCCTTCAGAATCAGTTGTCCCTCATGGCGTGGAGACTTTCCGGCGACGTTGGCAAATGCCGGGAGTTTCAGAGGACACTCTCTTTTTCCTATCTCAGGCATGGGCACCTTCCACCCACAAGCGATATGAGTCAGCTTGGAGACGATGGGTTGGTTGGTGTAACGAACGGCAGGGGGATCCGATGGGATCCGATATTACTGTCATAGCGAATTTCTTATCGGAACTGGCGCGGTCTGGTCTGGCTTATCGAACAGTGAATAACTTCCGATCGGCGATCTCCGCGGGGCACCCGCATGTTGACGGTAAGCCCGTTGGGGAACACCCTTTGGTGTGCAGAGTAGTCAGGGGAGTCCGCTTAGTGAAGCCCCCTCAACCCAGGTATACTGAACTCTGGGACGTGTCAGTGGTCCTACGTTTTTTGGCGGCCTGGCCGGCTAATGAGGGTCTGTCTCGCAAACAGCTCTCAGCTAAACTTACACTTCTCCTCTGCCTGATCTCATGCAGGCGAGTGTCGGATATTCGGGCCTTGGATTTATCAGGTAGAGTATTCACTCCCACAGGAGTTTCTTTTACGATCTCTAGGCGTACAAAAACGCATACAAAATGTATTGCATATCCTGCATTTCCTCATCACAGTAAATTATGTGTGGTCAAATGTTTGAAGGTATATGAGGATTGTACTAGGGAATTTAGAACTGGTTTTGGTCAACTGTTGATTTCATTACAGAAACCTTTCCGCCCAGTCACCAGTGCAACTCTGGCCAGGTGGGTTACCTGGTTGTTGGGCCTGGCGGGTATTGATACCTCTAAGTTTGGGGCTCATTCTGTGAGAGGGGCTATGGCCTCAAAATCCTTTGGTGCCGGCTCTCGGCTTCAAGATATCATGACTGCGGCAGATTGGTCTTCTGATTCCACCTTTAAAGTGTTTTATCATAAGCCTATTGTGGATGTGGCCTCGGTGGTGGTGGATAAACTTTAAACTAGCATAATCTGAGCCTCCGTGGACTGACATAGAATGAAAAATTGTCTAGCAGACGCGACAAAGAATTTTCAATTCTATTAAGGACACGGAGGCGAGGATTATCCCACCCGGGCTTGCAGGATTGTATTTCATGCAATGTTGTACGGTTGATGAATTCTTGTACCCACCCGAATGATTGTTATTGGCTTGTTGTATATCCAAGTTTGGGAATGGCCATTACGACTTATGTTCTTGTTTCAGGTGATCAGCACAAGCAGACATGAGGTGAACAGTCTATGCTCTGGAAATCTGTGCCGTGGTGCAGGAGGTGCCTTCCTCGACGATGGATGCGATGGTTGCCACGTTGGCCTCCGGTCTTGTTGGACTGATGATGTGTCGCAAAGAAAGAGGAGGTCGTATTGATAAACATGGACAGTTATACAGTGGACTTGATAGTGATTGGTGCATACTGTTGGAGGGGGTTGTCCTTCCGGGGTCATGCCAGTTTAAAGTTTTTATTGGCTGCTGTTTATGTCAGTAAAGTGAAGAGAAGCATAATCCTCGCCTCCGTGTCCTTAATAGAATTGAAAATTCTTTGTCGCGTCTGCTAGACAATTTTTCATTCCACCCTCTGATTTTGCAAGTGCAGAGTCAAACTAGCATCACAAGAAGTAATTCATGCCCTACTACCAGGACATTTAGGACTGAAAGATACGTTCAAAGAATTTATAGAACTGGCTGTGAAAAATCACAAAAGCAGCACCTAGGCATCATTTAGAATATCAAATCAGCAGATATAATGAGTCATTTCGAGACATCTGTACTGGGCTGGATCTGTCCGATAAGTCTGATTATCTCCACTGAGTAGAAACATGTTTAAGACTGAAGTAGTCACATTTCAATATACTCCTTAACCTGGACGCGCGCCTGCAAGGCAGAAGCTCTGTTTGTTGGCATTTTGTCAAAAGTATTGACACGGTTATAATTTAGATTCGCCTAAATTCAACTCGGTTTTATCTTGCTGAATTTGCACTGTACTTGCACTATTTGAATTTGTACAGCCTATATTGATACAATCTCTTTTAAAATTTCTCTAATCTGAATCTGACCTTCCCTCTGTTGTTTCTTGGCTCGGTCGTTCCTCCCGGGTCAACCACGGGTCACGTACCGCTTGAGTGGGGGGAGGAATAGGCCACTTGGGGTTCGAGGAGGTTAGCGGTCTAGTGGCCTCTTTCCCCCTACATAAAAACAGAATGCCCTGCTCGATGCTCAGCGGAGGCGCGCCTGCAAGGCAGAAGCTCTGTTTGTTGGCATGTTGTCAAAAGTATAGACTCTGTACTTCTATAATTTAGAATCGCCTAAATTCAACTCTGTTTTATCTTGCTGAATTTGCACTGTACTTGCACTATTTGAATTTTCACAGCCTATATTAGCACAATCTCTTTTAAAATTGCTCCTACCTGAATCTGTTGTTTCTTGGCTCGGTCGCCCTTCCCCGGTCCACCGTGGGTCACGTCCGCTTGAGTGGAGGGAGAAATAGGAGACTTCCGGTCCAAGGAGGTTAGCGGTCTAGTGGCCACTTTCCCCCTACAGAAAAACCAGATGCCCTGCTCGGCACGCAGCAGACGCGTGCAGCAGGCACGCCGGCGGCGCGCCAAAGGCAAGCCCGTCTGCGCCTGTCAGTGCCAGATACGCGGCCAGGGCCAGAAATGCTGCCGGTTCCAGATCAGATCGTTCTTTTTACACTAGAAAAGAACTTGTAGCACTTAAGCCAATATCTGCCAACCCCCCACGCTTACAGAAAACATAAAAGGCCCCTTCTCCTGCCTTGCATGTAAACATACCTGCAACTATGTGGCTGGAGAGATTGAGCTTGACAAGGGAAAAATTCAACCTAAACAGCTATGCTGTGGCCTTATAAAACGCTAGATCTCCAGCGAATAATGCCGTACATATTCAAGATATGCTGATCGATTGGAATTTTGATTGTCTTTTTGTCACGGAAACATGGCTAACGGAATGTTCCAATCCAGATATAGCACAAGCCCTTCCCCATGGTTATACTATTTTCAGATTAGATAGAAATGGGCAAAAAGGAGGTGGTATAGCCATAATATACAAGGACCACTTGAAGGGCACCATCTCCAAAAACTAATTTTTAGAGTAGGTACAAAGGAAAGTCCTTTGTTGAGAACCTCAATCTCTATTGTACAGAGTAGATTACATAACTTAACGTAAGTATTTGTAAAGCGCACGTTCACCCTTAGGCCTCTTGGCGCTGAATAACAGATGTTATGGTTACCCAACCGAATGGTACTCAATTTATCGACGTCAGAAGGCTGTAAGGCTGAATGGACCCACTGGGATTTAAACCTGTGACCATGAGGTTGAATACAGGACCCATACAGTGGTCAACTAAGCCACCAGATTCGGCTAGTCAGATAATCAGATGGTCAGAAAGATTGAATACTGGAATAGTATCAAATAATTTGCACTATTGTATTAGCAGTAGGAAGACACTTTAATGTGGATTGGACAAAGCTTCTATTCATATGTGCATTACAGCTTCACGAGTATGCACAATCTTTTTGTCAGTGCAACATATAGAGCCACGTCTTCGGGTTTGAGTTGCACAGTGAGTTAATACAGCTCACAAACTGGGGCACTTTATATCTGTGCATAAACCGAGTAAGGCTCTTCTCTACATTTTTAAACAGACCCCCAGGATATCGCAGCAAGGATTTGCAAATTTTGTGGCACTAAAATGGAAATTTTCTAGCATTATTGCGGCACTTTATTTTACTTGTAATCATTCCTTTTTAGCCTTAAATCAAAGGAAACTGTTTTAGCAAAGTATTTCACTTTGAAATAGGCATATTAAAAGTGTCAGAGTGTTTGTCTGAGAATAATATATATTTTATTTTACAATTTACATAAGATTCAGCGGCAAAATGAAAGGCTTAAGAAGTATCTTTAAAGGGGACCCCCTTCCCCAAACCTTATTAGGCTCTGGAGAGCCCATCCACCCCAAGGCAGTTTTTTTTTGTTTAAAAGGAATGGGGCTGCGTGCCCTCCCTCCCTCCCTCCCCAAGCCTTATTTCGCCCTGGGAAATCCATGCCCTAGGGACTTTATTTTCCTTTTTCATTAAAGGGGAGGGATGCTGTGTGGTCTGCTGGAACCCATCCACCAGAGCAACAACTTAAAATAAAGGGAAGGGACAGGCAGCGCAGCCACCCTCCCCAAGCCCTGTTACATCTTGTGGACTTCAGGGCCAGTGCTACAATTAAAGTGGAGTGATGAGAGGAGGGGGGGGGGGGGGCGGTCAAGGCCCTCCTTTCAAAGCCTTTTCCGGCTCCAGGACTCCATTTCTGGGGGCACGCACTAGTAAAGGTTGCTGCCCACCCAGGGCACCTACCATATACTCGTTGGGGGCCCTGCGGAGAGCTGAAGGCCCAGCGGCCACAGCTGGCTCCCCACATGCAGCGGGGGAGGACAGTGCTCTCGTCCACAGGGAGCAGCTACAAATGCTGCTTCCTCCGGGCGGGAGCAATATTTTGATCTGTCCCTGCCTGCATCAGTGTGGGCAGGAAAAGATAAAAAAAAGTCTGCTACCAGCTGGTTGGAGCATTTTTAAATCTCCTGTTGGCTGGGAACAGACTGCGTGTTTGCTCTCGCTTGGTAGGAGATTCAGAAATGCTCTGCCAAGTAGGAGCTACCAGATTTCACTGCTTGCGCCGGTGAGGTCAGGAAAACCACTGTCTGGGGGTAGGGTCTCCAGGAAAAGGCATGTGTATGGGCCCCAGGGGGATGGGGTCACGGGGCCATTAACGGCTCAGGGAGGAGGGCAAGCGGACCTCAACCAATTTCAGTCCTGGAGGTGGCCCCCAGAGCCTTTAGAGGATAGTGGAGGAGGGGGCACTCAGGCCCCATCGCCATATACACCAATTTCAGCCCCAGGGGTGGGCTCCCTGAGGCCAGTCATAGCTCGGGAGGGGGGCCACACAGCACTGACAGTTCATATTATTTTTACTTCAGGACAGTTGACTAAGTCTCCGAGTCATGTAACTGTTGCCAGCAAAATGTTTCTGATGTTGCTGGCAACCAATCAGATCGCTCGAGACAAGCCAATGGAATTAAAGCTCACTGGGCCAATCAGAAGGCTCTATTTAATTGCCTCTCACAGACCCAACCGTCCAGATATACAATTATTTTGTAACCTTAATTTCTTAAAAACTACTGGACGGATTTACACAAATCAAAAAAAACACTATCTGCGGACCAAGATGTAGCTTCCCGCCAAATGGTCTAACTCCGTTAAGCAGTTCTTGCTGTAGCCTTCTTAAGAAAGTCAATGGAAAATGCATTGTGATTTTCCATTTTGGGATCCCCCATCCTTTTTACTCAGCCCCACTTAGCAGATCACTCCAAACCTTTCCATGCACAAACTAATCAAATAGTAGTACCTTCTTGGAAAATTGTCAAATGGGGCCAAAGACATTAGTAAAATGAAAAAACGTGTTTCCTATGGAACAGCTGCCTTACTATAACTGTCAACCACACACACACACACGTGTTAAGCCGACATTAATAGTCAAATAAAAGGTTAGAAGTTTGGCGTGGGGGGGGGGGGCATGAAAAATTTCCCACAGACCACTAAATCCACGTCTGGAGGAAAGTAAATACGATCTTCCTACTATTCCTAAAACATTAGGAATAGTCAGAATAATTACTTATTAACAATTAAGAAATAGAGGAGTGTGTTTAGGCAGGGGAAAAAAGTGACGCTATTTCAGATTGGTCTTCTGTAACTAAAATTAAGGAGAAGTAAGTGAAGGGTTTAAGGGCTTATTAGGGACAATTTGTAATACATACAGGACATGGGGGGAGTTGGGACAAGGATTGGTTGGGTGAAAAAAAAAAAGAGAGAGAGGGGTACGATAGATCAAAGGAGAATGAAGCCCAAGGAAAGGGGTGCAACGTGCATGGAAAGGTAATGGACGGGATGTACATGAGAGGGCCTGGGGAAGCTAGGGGGGGTGGTCTCCCCTTAAGAAATAAATACAAATTTGGAAGAATGTTGTGGATAGTGTTAGGGATGAGAGAACAAGGGGCCAGCCATGCCCATTAACAAGCAATGGTGGAAAGCCCCACAGGGTATTTTACATACAGTCAAGCAGTCTGAAAGATAGTGTCTTACTGTATTAATCCAAGTTGGCAAGATATCTTGCACACAACGGACACTGGGTGGCTCAAGCATCTGGCAGGTAAAGCAAGTCGCGGTATCCATTATCTAGCATAATTAATAAACTACCCAAAAAAGAAGGTTCGTAGCATTGAAAGGCGAGGTCGAGTGTCGGTGGAAAGAGCGGCACAGCGATGGGAGACAGCCTCTGTCTTAACTGCGTGATTACAGTGGGCTGAGAGTCCCCACCTACCCACCCATAGCCGCGAGCTGAAATTGTCTAACTGGTGAGAAGCATCTGTGGGTGAGGGTTGCTTGGAGCAACACGCATGTGCGCTCCACCCAGTGCCTCACACTCTATTGCTGTGGAAAATGCATGGAGGGAGTTGTGAGGCAGCGTTGGCTGCCCTGAAAAGACCGGAATCGTAGTGTGTGCACAGAATAAAAGCCTAACAAAAGCAAGACGCGGGACCCTATGCTTAAGGCGTCCCGCATTGCAAACATAAATATATATATATATTTGTTAAATTAACCCGCATTGTAAAAAGAAGATGCGCTGGCGCTATTACGGATGTGCCGCACTATAAGATAATAAAAACATACAATGTTAAAAGAAACAGTACGTTGTGCGATCTAAACACATATATATTTTTTGCTAAATTAACCCGCATTTAAAGCACATCGTGCATGCTTCTGCAGCTTTAACAAGAAACCTGGTAGGAAAGAAGGAGTGAGGAAGAAGGCAAAGATTGGTGGTGAAAGTCCGGAGGGAAAGAAGTAGAGAGAAACGAAAGTAACAGGGTTAATCTTATAAAACACGTTCTCGGCATTGCTGGGGGGGGTGGGGGGGGCGGGGGAGCAGCAGCCTTTGATGTCTGATGGTGTGAGACACAAATGTTGGTGTGCGAGGCTTCCTTTCAAGTCGTCGGGTGGGGGGGGCGGGGACCAAGGGAGCAAGCGAGTGGGAGGGAAAGAGCATATGGGGTGTGAGTGAGGCCAAGCGCGCGCTGGCGAAGCGTCACGCTTCAGTAGACAACATGCATTGGGAGGAATCAGCTTGTTCAAGAGTGTTGTTTCCCCTACAATAGTTCAGAGCTATAAATAGCTCGACCTAAAAAGGAAAAGGTGGCTGCATTTTCATGGTAATATGCATTCTACAGGTTGGATTTGATGAACTGGAGAGTAGGATATTAAATTGGAACTAGCCACCTGCTATTAACATCTTATCAAACCAACTGTACTACTCATGCACAGAAGGCTACCACCAAGGATGGGTTACTTGGGCCACACATTATATCTCACTGACAAAGACGAGGAAATAAGGATGCATCCCTCTTCTCTGAATACCCTCATGGATTGCCAAAAAGTCAAAAGACCAGACAGACCAGTGGTTTTAACAGCCACCCAGAAGTTATAAAGCACGGTACAACAAGACACACACTGCCCTGGTCTGAAATCCAGGTTATTACGGCGTAGTGAAATACAATTTACCCAGGAGCGCTACAATTTTTTTTTAAGACATCAATGTCTCTATAAGACCTTTCAGTTTGACATTTGAAGGCTAAAGCATTGAATTTATAGTATACAAATAATATACTTTTGGGACAATCTGCAACATCAACAAGCGAGGATAGTGTGTTTGCTATAATAAACATATATACCCTTGCTCGTTGGATCTGTACCCTTTCATTCTGTATTACTACATCCGGTTACATGGTGTGCTAAACGCACTAAAATGGGATTTACTGTGCTCCTTGTGCAATGAAATAAGCCTCTCACCCCACGTCAGACACTAATTAGAAATACATCATTAAATAACATTGTATGGCTTCCAGATGAGTGTGCCACATTAGCAATGAAAGTTCCTTAATAATAGAGTCAATTTCTATAGCACATATAAGCAAACATGGGTCACGAAATGTCAGCACTTGCGCATGAAGTCAAAAATAAAACAAGTCAACTTGACGTACAAAAAATCTCCCAAGTTGTCAGGGAAACAGATCCATTTAAAATGGTAAAGGCACTCCGTATCTGAAGCTAGGTGAGCACTGCATGCCACACTGTTTGAAGGGAATGAGTAAGTGCTGCTAGCCACAATTAATGAAGGGTACAGCGGACGCTCTTATTCGATGGTCGAGCAGCCATGCATGTAACAAAAGAATATACCTTGTTCTATACAAAGCATAGGGATATTTTACTGGTTTGCGGTTTGTGAAAAATGCAAACTACCTTTAGAATACCACTGTACCAGTCAATAAGCAGTATATTCACAGCTGCAAACACCTGCAGGCTACAAAATTTGTATAAAATCACTGAGTTGGTGGACAATCAGTGGAAAAAACAGCCTGCATTTCATACAACTATGCACAAAGAACCATATTCTCAAGCATTCTTGTTTTTGCGACATGCAAATAAATTACATACAGCTCTGCAGTGCATATACCCAAGATATGCCAGATGTACAAACACCCATTCACAAACCAGGAGGTGCTCACTGAGAACTCTCTTGTGAATGTATGAGTACATTGTGATGCAACCTAAATCTTAATAAGTTGCACCATAAAGCGGACAGTCGTGGAGGAAGAAGTTGCCACTAAATGGGCTGCCTAGTGAATAATGGACGTTATAAAGTTAGGTCGCACTTTGTGACTCCTTGTGATTGGCTTTGAATGCAGAGAGGGGGCCTGCAAGGGACAGCAGGCCACCATACCTAGAAACATTTTTAGGTTTGGCGTTGGATTAGAGCTTTAGATGTTACTAATAATATTTGTATAATTTATGTACACATATGGGCTTTCAGTCAGCCCTCTTCATCCACTGGAGTCACTCTTATTTTTCTTCCACCCACTACACTATACGGCATAAGGCAGTAGGACAGCCCACTTCAGCCACTGGATAACTTCACTGAGACTGACAGCATTTTGCATTTTCGCAAGAGGTACATCAACACAAAACATAGTTCCTTTCAGTGGTATTACAGAGTGGAACAGAATATAACCGCGCAGGACCCTCCCTATAGTTATGGTCCGTAGAGGACAGAAATATGTACACAGTGCTACCACAGACAGCAAACCTGCTGCTGGGAACTGCTAATGAGTCAACTGCATAAGCAAATGACTGCTACAAATTATGGCTAATGTCTGGAGCACAGAGACATGGGAAATAAATGTAGGCATGAACAGTATAATACTACAAGAATACATTTATTCATAATGTTAGTAAAAGTCATCAATATTTGCCAGTGTCACAGTTGCATTTGAAGTTTTAACATTCAGTAATACATAAAAACATGGGCCTTCAAGGTTGCCATTTGTCCACAAGAAATAATCAGTGTAGATGGGATAGTACGTTTGGATGAAAACAGCACAGCCAACACGTGTTTCATCTGAAAAGACTTCTTCAGGGCCATTGGTGTGTAGCAACAATGTTTGCTAGCACATGGAATGTTAGGTCAATGTAGGAGAAGTACATGAAAAAAAAATGTTTAAAAACTCTGCAAGAACACTGGTATTGTGTGTTGGACCGGTCAAGGGTATAGGGCGTCCCAAATGTACATAAAAAGGTATACGAGGATGGATCAAGAAGTAAGCAAATGTTGAAAAAGTAAGTGGTGGAGAAACTAAAGTAGGATGGAGCTCAAACAATCCAAGGTAAAGAATGTCACCATAATGGACAGTAATAGAAAATTACAAAGCCGCCCCATTGATAAGTGGAGTCCTCGTGCCAAGTTCGCTGGTGATGCTTAAGTTCACGTGCAGTCCATGAGACCCCAGGGAGAGACAATGGGCCCAATAATGATGTCGGGTGGACTACCACCGACAGGCCATTGGCGGCGGTGTGTCAGACGTCTGAGGCTGCGGTCTGACCACCACATAATGATGCGGTCAATTGGAGCGCAGTGGGCGATGGTACCGACCGATGCCACCGACAAGCCCAAGGAGCCCATCTGAGCGTATGTAGGATCATAATCCCTACAATGGCAGCAGTGCCTGCAGAGGCACCGACATAGGGATTTTGATGTCCCTTTTCCCTCTGCCTTTACATGGCGGTTCGACTGTCGTGTAAAGGCAGACGGAATGGGACTTTAGTAGCCCCTAGCAGGGCCCCGTCCCCTGTGGCCTCCGCTATGGGCCCAGGGGGGTAAATGTGGTGCCGCCCCCAATACATCTATGCACTGTGTGCTCGGCACCACATAGTGCCAGGCACACGGTGTATGGACGTTTGAGAACTAGGCTTTTCCACTGCAGCTTATGCCGAGGCCCTTTTGCTGCGGCCCTTTTCTAGGACCACAGCACATGCCACAGTGGGAAAGAGAAGTTTTCCGACCACCTGTACTGCAGTCGCACTGTAATCTGGCAGGTGGAACTACTAATAAATAGTCTTTTGGACACCTGCCCGAGGCGATGGCAGTCTGATGCACATCCGACCGCCATCGTGATGAGGCCCAATGTGTGCTTTCAGATATCCAAAGATATTTTTGCCTTAAGACAATTTTTTGCCCCACCCCCAACAAAACCGTTTTGCAAAACCATGACAAAATAAAAAAGCCAAAACACTGGCCCAGACCGATTAAGCTTTGCCAATGTTTGCTGTTTTTTTTAAAGCAGACAGTTGCCTTTAAAATGGACATGAACTACTTCCAGACAGATAAAAAAAATCCTGGCTGGAAAATATATTGGAGGAGCAGGCAATGGCCTGGACCGATTCCTTCCAGCACCCCTTAGGCCGGCTGACAATCCTCAAGGGGGAAGGGGGCCCATAAAGACAACAGCTTCCTTTTTGGAAATCATTTTCCACCCCAATTAGGCAGTCAGTGACTGATCAGTGATTCGTGGCCATAACCACGGTCTCAAACTTCGGATACTTCCAGTGGTGACTACATTTAGGAAGTGGGACACCTCTTTCACTTCTCTTCCTACTTGTGATTTGGGGAGAATAGGAAAATCCAATTTGGAGCCAGATTGATTTACAAACTACAAATCGCAAGGTTTGCAACAGCAAAATGACCCTGTACACCTGGTCCAAAAATCATTTGAAAAGGAGTTAATATTGTACCACCTCTTGCAAAGTTTTCAGTTTTAGGCCAGATCTTACTGGTGCTTTAATAACATTCAAACAACTAATAATGTAGATATGTCGAACCTGGGTAAGAATGAAATGCTCAAAGACTCATGCCAAGGAATTTCCAAATACCCTTGCTGTGTGCTCCCCTGCCCCTGTATTGTGATGCAATCTTAAAGAGTGCAGAAAAATAAATTTCATTCGACAGGAAAATGCGATGCCCTCGAGACCCCATCACTCCCGTTTCCCCCATCTGTCTGCAGCAAGCACTACCACAACCCTTCTTCAAATCCACAAGTGTATAACTATAAATGGGTCATCACAATATTACAATACCAAATCCAAATTGTAATTCACACTCCCAGCTGATTTCCTGGTACCCAGCGTTCTCAGGGCCAGGCGTACGCACTCTAACGCACCACACAGGCATTGCATCTCACCCTTTGGAACTATGGGCTTTGCCAATGCAGATTGCTAAAACTGAGGAGTATGGGCAAAAAGCACAAAAAAGTAGGGGATGGAGAGGGCAACGGAACAGCGGGTGGGGGAGTAGCTGGGGGCAGTAGGGTGAAAGGAGCAGGTGAACGACAGAGCAATAAAGGGACCGGAGAGAAGGGCACCGGGGCGAGAGCAATGCGGAGTGCCAGAGACTTTGGGGTAGAAGCACATAATAGAGAGTGAAGCACACAAGGGAGTGAGAAACACAGGACTGATATTTGGTCTGGAGAGGAATATGAGGGAGAGAGCTGGAAAACACATGCACCTCGGTGAAGTGCCTAATGAACAAGAATTTGCTAACTTTCCTCTGTCCTCATTGCACAGTACTACAGAAAGGAGAACAAAAAAAAGTAGGTGTCTAGAAAACCTGCAATGTGTGCTGCAAGACACTGTCACGACGGCCTGTCCCTGCCGTGGTGTCGGCGAGAAAATATACTGGCCTCATTTCGGGGCAGTCAGAGTGCCTGCTACTCCAATTAAAAGTCCCCATAAGACTCTTACGTCATGAAAGCATCCGTATTATACCAGAAGCCTTAAATTTACAACATCGGTGAATTCTGGAATTAGCAGTGTTAATTTAGCTCAATTAAAACCAGCTGATTTTTACACCAGAAAACAATGATATGTAAAAGTCATGGGGTGGAAAAGGTGCGCACTCGTGAGATGAAGTCATTTGGTAGCCTCTCCCTACATGCCGCTCTCTATAGGTGACTGTCCCTTTTACTTGTTGGGACGGTAAGCTTACATCTATTGCTTTTAATGTGGCGGAACCAGTTACTATACTGTCCGGATACTATGCCAGCTTCTCTTTACGTTTATTCCCTTCTGGAGCTTCTTCTGCAATGGAGCATTTCTCCACAAGCTTTAGTACAACTGCGCTTTTCCTCAATGTTCTTGCATGTCCTATCTACTGTTCCCTGTATCAGATCCCATTTCTTTTGCATCCCCGAACTTTGGTAGAATCTTACCTTGCGTAAAGCGCTAAAGAAATAAGCAATAAAATGCAACATTCCTACTTGTAACGGGATGCGGCTGTGTGCTCATGCATGAAGCTGTGAGTATTCCTCTACGCGCCTGCATGTAGGGGTCTGTTCCTCCATGTGAATTTCTCTATAATTCCTCTTTGCGCTGTTCCTTAGTGTACCGGTTTGTAGATCACTGTGTGCAGTAGAGGCACTTGCTAGTGCACGTACTGGTTTTGTAACGCCGTGCCACTGTTCTACAAAGGTGGGGGGCATAGGAGTGGCAGATCTGCATGCTCCAATCACATTGGCACACAATGCAACCTTCAGAAACCCAACTAAGAACTGTAGGTAAATTGGGAACTAAATAATTATGCTCACTAGGGCTGCAGGGATGTATGACGTTACAACGCATACTTTTACCACGCATACCATTACAACGCGGTATTTACAACGCATACCGTTACAACGCATAGCGCTTAGAGGTGCTGGATAGTGATAAGTATAATTTTATATTCCAACTCCAGTCCCCGTGGACACTAGGGAAGGTGTTGGATATAAAATTATACTTATTCCCTATCCTAGAGCGCCCCCCAGCGCAATGCGTTGTAATGGTATGCGTGGTAATGCCTGCGTTGTAATGGTAGTGCGTGGTAAAAACTTCGTTGTAACAGTTGTATACCGGGCTGCAGTAGTGACACCGGGAACATGCACCAACTACACAAGAAAGAGCACCCGCCCCATTCTTTGGGAGACCCCGCCTCCCATACACATGCTAAGGAAGCACAGGGCATTTTATTTTTTTATATAAAGATTTTGTTCCTTTGGCTTACTAAAGGGGCTTCTAACCAAAAAAAGAAAAGAAGTACTTGCAAAGTGGTGGCAAGCAACACAAATGACATGCCAGAGGGGGTTGGAAGGGATGGAGGCAAGCAACACCCACACAATACAGGAGATGGTGGATGGTACAGTGGCAAGGAACAACAATGGATGCAGGAGGCTGTAAGCCACAACACATGACAGGAAGTAGGGGAGAGATGGTTTGCAAAACTTGCATTCTTATGGAGAGCTGCAATGAAAATAACTAATTAAATTTGAAAAGAAGTACCTCTGCGACAGCCGGGGAAGAACAGTAATAAAGAAATAAATCAGTACTTGGTCCATGCTCCATCAAAGGGAGAAACACAGGAAGAGAAACTGAAGTAGATAGCCCATGACCATTAAGAAGCAAGCGAATGAGAGGGATAATGAAGCCAGACAATGGTAGGCAATGGGTGGGATTTAAGCCCCCTGTATGTATAGAGAATGTCTCAGAATTGACAGATCTAAAAAAAGGGTTTCTAGGAATAGGTTACTCAGGGCTCAAGTGGCTTTCACTCATGAATTTCGAAAACTAAAACAAGTTTATTCTAAGGTTATGAGTAAACCCGTTTTAGGCCGAAAAATACTCAGTTTAGATGTAAGCCACGAACGACTGGTCCTTAATCTCGGAAATCAGACAACACTGGACACTCGAAGCAGCAACCGTAACAATGGAGGTCTTGAAATCTCATAGTGCTAAGACTTCAAGAACAACCGAGCAGATTTCCCTCCACGATTTCAGCCTTCCACTGAACTACCAGGTTAATGTTCCCATCTCTCCATTGAATGATTGGAGAAAAGCCATTTTCACTAGGAGATATCAGTTCTGCTGATTGCTCATTTCTAAGCGGTTTCAATGCAGGTAGAAAAGGGAACGGCAGAGAGACAAAGCGTGTGCTTCCCAAGTATCTTGCAATGGAGTAGAAGAGATTATAATCAGGGCCACTGGAATTATGTGACGGAGAGGACCAAATTATGGGGCAGGGTGGACTCAATTATGGGGCAAGGAAAGGCAAATTATGTGTTGTAAAGCGACACATTTTGTCATAGTATCACTGCAATATTTTGCCTTGTTCACACACGACAACACTGTCTAGAGACAAAGATTATATGGCACTAAAGCACTAAATACATCATTATCCGGAAAACGCCGCAAAATCGCTTAATACTAGTGGTTCGATTATAATGCGGACCTCCCGTTTTGAAAAGACAGCCAGCAGACCACACTTTCTCAAAAAGTGTGGGTATTCCGAGGTAAATGACGCGGCAGATATGCAAACGAAGGTTTTCAATTTCATCTGCTTACACTTTACTATCTCTAAAAGGAGGGAAACAGCGTGCGGGCTGCATCTCACAGTAGTTAGCCAGCTTGCATTCGACCTGCAGATTTTGAGACTGCAGCGAGCAAATGAGAATTGAACCCGTGGCTCCAGCCCCGCAGTAAAAGCAGCACTTTGACCACAAGTATTGAGTGTGGGTGTCAAACCCCAGGGGAAGAGTTCAAAGTCTTCACAGGCCTCAATGTCCTTTTGAAGATGGTAGAACGGGTTAGCTCCTGTGTGTCAATATAGTTACCAATTACTTTATATTAACCAAAAGACAAAATAAATAGGCTATAGCACTTATAAAAAAAATATTTAAAAAAGTTACACACCTTTAAAGTTTCAAAATGCAATTGCCATTAAACCAGAACAGCTTACCTCGAATCAGGAAGGCTCGGTTTAGCCCTCCTACTTGGCAGCTATTGATATATTGTACAGGAAGAGACACGGCGTGAACAATGCAAAGCACAGGACCGGTTTATTGGACGGTTATCAAAACAACTTACTAATGCCGCATTGTCCATGAACACCGTTTCACGTTTTAAGCTTCGTTTAAAGGCCTGTCAAGGGCATGTGAAAAACTCACCTTTTAATCTGTGCATCTAAAAATACAAGCGCGTGTTTGATCGACCTACCACAGCAATGTTTGCAGCAGCGCAGTAACCTCCACACTATAAAAACAAAACATCTATTTTTGGTATGGCAGTGTTTCATTAAAATGTGCCAGGGTGTGGCGTATGGGGCAGAGCTACCGACTTTGGAGCTGGGGAACCAGGTTCGAGTCCCGGCGTTGGCCCAACAACCTGTGATTATGGGCAAATCACTCAATCTCCGGAGAGAGAGAAAAAAATAAACTCGTCTTTCTGTAATGTAACTGGTGCTCAGGTAAAGCGCTCCAATACCTTCGAGTCAGTTTCACGCTATTTAAAAGGTCCCCCCCAAAAAAGTCACATATTCTTATAATTCTTCAATCTCTTCTTTTCATCAAGTAACCTAAAGTCAAAGCCTGCTTTTACGCAGACATCGATACACCATTTCCACCGACACTTCGAGTGCTCTTTACGGCGCTGTTCCAGGTGTCGTTAAATGGAAACAGCAGCTATGGGAATATAAAACTACAGGCGATTAGAGCAGTCTCAAGCATTTGAAGCAGGATGCTTTTAAAGTCAGCGGAGTTCACTTTTGCGTCTCTATGTACTTGCTCTAAAAAGACCAGGGGCTGAGCAAAAGTAAAATTACGCCGGTGTAATTTGGAAAAAATTGTAAAACTATACCAGGTTGAGTAATTATGCAGCAGTTCGCTACAAAATTATATCACAGGAACAACATGAACAAACAGAACGCAAGCAGCTGTTCGCACCAAATTTATTTTTCCCCTTTTTTGTGCAAAATGTGTTCTTGCGCCAGAATTGACACCGGGATGCATTTTGCACTAAAATAAAGCACAAAATAAAAGATCCGCATTTTGTGTCATCACGTATGGCTTTCTCAAAGTTTTATGCACTTGCATGACAGCAAATTACACCCATTTCACACACCCCTACTAAAAACCACCGACCAAGAGAGGCATGCTTAAAACCCAGGGCTTCTTTCAGGAAAAGTACACCGTTGCTCTTGTAATAACTACCAAAAAGTATTCTAAAGGAACGGAAGCAATCTTTAAGTCCAGCTATGTGGAACTACTTACCAAAAGATAATAAATCTGTGTGTATATATATATATACATACATACATACATACATATACACACACACATATACATACACACATCTATGGTGCAAATTTACAACTTTTTCCAATCCACACACATTCCTATTATGCTTTGAAAACTGCATTAGGCCGGGTTACCAAGCGGAGCAGAAGGGCAGGTGACTTCTGTATGGAGTTCACCATATCTGGCGGTTATAAATTCGTCTTCACACCCTTCACAAGTATTTGCACCAGCCTTTTGCTGGAGTAAAATTCAGAATCCCCCCTAAGTAGAAATAGCAATTAAAGGAGTGAATCTCTGAATGGCAAAAAACAAACTTTGGGGGCTAGACTTTGGTCAAAGGTACCATCGAATGCCCAGAAATTGACTATTGGTGTTGGATGTCTAGTTAGAGATCAAGTATGGGACTGCGTGCTGAGACAAAGGTCAAGGGGGGTTTAGAACGGCCCGACACTGGACCAGGGTGCCCTCAGATTCAGTGGAAACAGAGGGAGAAAAACAGATCATCAGTTAATTGGCCAACGGGAGAAAAATGCTGCTTGCTGGGAAAACACAGTCAAGCTGAAAGTGGCGTTTAACTGCACTAAAATAATAACACATTTTGTATACTGTAGCATGGACATTAAAACTTTGGAAATTACGTTCAAACCCCTGAGAAGCGGTTAAGGGTACCCAAGAGTTTAAGAGGTTTGCTAACTAAATTTAAAGTGCGAACCAAAGGAAAAAAATCTGTTCTACATCAAAAATTAGGAAGATTCCTGGGTGGCCACAGTCCACAATATTGCAGACTGCTCGCACTCAAAAGCATGGCTCGAACAGGCTACAGCTAAGCTAATCACATCACTACAGACTGCTCAATATCAAAGCAGTGATGGGGACAGCTACACTATAAACTGCTCAACATTAAAAACAAGCGTTTGCAAAGGTAATGTCTGGGTTTGGTGTGCCCAGGCGTGAATTCTTAGCACATTAGTGAAAGACACATGGTCGGAAGCCAGTAGGAGTGGACAAAGAGGGCAACAGCAGTAAAGTAATACCGCACACAGTTCTGTGCAAGTGGTATTACTAGCCTTTTGTCTTGAGCAGCATAAATAACACTCCTGGACTGCAACTTTCTCCAACAGCATGACAGAATAATACACAAAGTATTAGACGAGAGAGGAATACTCCACTGGGCTGAGCCAAGACGTGATTGACAAAGTCTCAAGTCAATGGCTGAAAGAGGCTGGTCGAAGACAGCCAATGGTCAGAAGGGGTGGACCAAAAACCCACTGGATTTATATGTATCCTTAGCAACAGATCTGTTTGCCAGCTATGCTGTCAAAACCTTGCCCAAAACACAAAAGGTACAATCAGAGTATAGGTACCCTACCCACAACCTTGCAGAACACTTACCCCGAAAAACAGGACTAGAACGATCACTGTGCAGCTATACTGCACCCAACACTACAGGTGTCTTACCCTCAAAAGCCAGACTAGAAAAATCACAGAACAGAGACACTGTCTGTAAAACTATACAATGTGCACCATCACTACACAGGCAGGGGCATTCTGAATACAACTGTACTGCCTAAAATACTACAGACTGTTTACCCTCGAAAGCCGGAGTAGACACTCACCGTATAGCTATTCTACCAAAAACATTCAGAGACTGCTTACCCTCAAAAACCTGACTTACCCACCAAAGTAGTGCTATACTCAGCACAATATTACAGATTGCTCACACTCGAAAGCCCGAGTAGATACTCACTGTATAGCTATTCTACCAAAAACATTACGAGACTGCTCACCCTCAAAAGCCTGACTTACCCATCACAGTAGTGCTACACTCACCACAATATTACAGATTGCTCACCATTAAAATTTCAAGAATGACCACAGTAGAGTACAGTTCAGCTACATGCAACACTGCTCATCATCAATGACGGATGAGTACAATCACACCACACACAGCAACACAGGCTGCTCACCAGAAAAGTTAATGTTAAATGTTAATGTTTGCCACACTTTTAGAGCGCACGGCTACCCCGAAGGGTGTCCCGGCGCTTTAGCAAAGAGGCCCCTAGAAACAGAAAAACCAAAAGGTACGCATACAGCAGAAAACGCAGGTGACTAAGTGAAGAGCAGAGTCTTCAGCTCCTTCCTGAAGGTCAAGAGATTATTTGCTTTCCGGAGGGGGAGAGGGAGTGCGTTCCACAGGCAAGCTGTTACGTGTTGGAAGGAGCGACCTCCCATCCGCACACGTTTGGCCGCAGGCACCTCCATTTTGGCCAGGTCCGCCGACCGCAGAGACCTCCGAGGCACATAGAAAGCAGTGCGCTTCCTCAGGTAGAGAGGGCCAGTCGCATGGAGAGCTTTAAACGCCAATGTGAGGAGTTTAAATTTAATTCTCTCCGCGATTGGTAGCCAGTGAAGCCTGGCTAAAAGCGCTGAGGCTCTTGCTCTCCTCGGCAGGCCATAGATGGCTCTGGCCGCCGAATTCTGAATGACCTGCAACCTAGATAGCAAATATTTAGGTAGGCCCGCAAAGAGCGCATTTGCATAGTCCAGGCGTGATCCCACCAACGCCTGAACTATATTCCTGCGATACTGCAAGGAAAGCAAGGGTAGAAATTTTCTAAGCATCTTGAGGATGCTGAAGCATTTCCCTGCAAGTCCCAGGATGTGGGGACGAAAAGACAGATCATCGTCAAACACCACTCCGAGATTTTTCACCTGAGCTGATGGAGTCTCAGGGGGGAACATGTCCTGGGGCCACCACGACTTCCAGTCCGATGACAACCCAAAAATAACCATACTATCAACAACACTGTAGTACGCTGGCCAACAAAACGATCACATGGATTACGGCATCACTACTACTACACACATTGATGCAAACCAATGTCAAATAATTAATTAAGAGGCTCAATTAGTTACTTTCAAGAATAGTTAGAAAAAGACAAAAACAGCTTGACTTTTCCACCAAGTGTTTTTATAAAAATGTTCTATGTTGTTTTCCCTGCCAAGAGGAGACATGTCAAGGGAAACTGGTAAGTCTCAACGAAGATGCAAATGGGCATCTGAAATATCGAAACATACTAAAGATATTTCGATAACCCAAATCAACTCACACCTTAGAAACACAAAAGGTAAAACCTTAAACTTGGAAATTGCACAACATTGCATTGTTATTTGATTTTTAAAAATATTTATTCTTTATAGAGCATGACATATGCCTGAAGGCATCTTGGTGCTAGCATCTGCACGAATAGGGAATTCTGCATTAAAAGTGTCCGTGGCTGCATAGGAGGTGTGAATAGCCAGGCTTTATGCTGTTTCCTGAAAATCAGCAAATTCGGCTGGCTTCTAAGGTTCCAGGGAAGCAGATCCAAAGCTTACAAGTTGAGTGTACGAAACCTCTGCCACCCCACAAGGCAGTTTGGATTCTCAGCACCTTGACTGTTTTGGAAGTTGCTGACCGAAGGCATCTTCCAGGGGCGTACCATGAGAATTTGTACTTTAGACAGCCTGGGCCGAAGCCGTGGAGTGCTTTATGTGCTGTATACAATGCCTAGACGCCACTCTTTTATTGGGAGCCAGTGCATCTTTTCTAAGGCCTCCGAGACTGGGTCAAATTGTTTTATGTTTTTAATCAATCTAGAAGCTGCATTCTGAACACTCTGCAATTTCTTGAGGGAGCCTTGCTGCATGCCCACAGGAAGGGCACTGCCATAGTCTAGTCCTGATAAGACCAGAGAGACAATAATAGTCTTCTGTAAGTCTGTTGGGTTGACGGGCAAAATCTTCCTTAGGGGTTATAGCGGATAAAAGCAGATAGATATGAGATTGATTGTCTGTTCTGTAAACTGGAGTTTGGAATTAAAACATTTCCAAGTTTCTCCCTTTGGAAACTGGGGTAGGAAGTGTTACCAGAGTCTGGTGCCCACCATGTATCACTCCAGGTGACCCTACCAAAAATAAATACTTTTTTTCGGAATTCAGCTTGAGACAGTGGTTGCTCTCCAGCTTACCACTGCTCACATACATTTGTTGAACAATTGAGCCTCCTCCTCCAAGTTACCCATGATGGACACCACTGTTTGCAGGTCATCAGCTACGAGATGTTTGAAAAACTGAATGATCTTATGAGTTTTGCAAGGGGGGGCACATAGATATTAAACAGGGTGGGACTAAGTGATGACCCCTGTGGGACCTCACATAGTAAAGAAAATAGGTTGTAGACAGTGTCTCCTAACGTGACTTGTTGCTCTATTCGAGAGTCAGTCTATAACACAACTTGTGCTCATGAAAAGTACTCTGATACCTTCGGGTCTAGTTCGTGCTATATAAAACTACACCCCCCCACCCCCCCATCCCCCCAAAAAAGGATCAAAGGCTAGCCTACCAATTCCAATCTGTTATTCTTTGCATCAGGACAGAGTAGCTCACAGTGTCAAAGGCTGTGGATAGGTCCGATAGGACCACCAGAGCCATGCCTCCCTCATCCATAATGTCCCTTATTTCCTCTGTGGCTACTACAAATGATGAATCAGTACTGTGAGCCTTTTCTGAAGCCAATTTGGGCTTCATTCAGAATCTCATTTTGGTTGAGATATTATGACACTGCGATGTTTATATGTTTCTCTAACATTTTTACAGGGAAGACTTGAAATGCAACGATAATACTCCTCATTTGGAGCCAATGTGGATTTTTTAAGCAATGGCAAGATGGAGGCTTTTCTACACTTCGATGGAAAGATGCCTGTGTTGATAATATGATCTAGCAGTAAGATGAAGGGGGGGTGGGGCGTGACACGTTGTACGGCAATCACATGCATTGTGATACATAAATAAATGCACTATGCTGCAATCGAGCAACAGAACAAAAAAATCCTTGCGAGAGAAAAAACAGACACATCCTTAACCACACATTAACCTCTTCGAGGCTATTGACGGAACCGTTCCGTCACGGCTCACGGGTGAGCTGTGCTCATGACGGAACGGTTCCGTCACGGCGCGGCGCTGATTTCGCGCCTGCGCGGCACGTTTAATTGAGCAGGCGGGGCCGTGATGGAACCGTTCCGTCATGAGCACAGCTCACCACCGCACCCCCCGCGACCGTTAGCGCTGCGGCGGCATAGCCGCCGCAGTGAAAGGGTTGATATACAGGCATTAAAAAACAAAATAAGATCTTCATAGATAAAACTTCTTTAAATCCTAATTCACAAAAATCATATGGGATCTTAACAAAGAAGAACTTCTCCTCTAAGCAACCACACAAATACCAACAAAAAAAACAGAAACCAGAAGACAGTGGTTTCTGCAGTTTGATTGCCTTCCCAGAACCCTAAGACAGGGCACCCAGGTAGAGAATGATCCACATTGTTTAACAATCATTGGCAAACCAATAAAAAAGTACTTTTTCAAACACATGATGACACGACCACTACTGGCAGCATCCTCATTCCGCAGCCACGCATGTGCATCACCACATATGTGAGCACCAGCACAGTATACCTATTAAAGACAGCGAGCACCAGTTGGATGGGTACATTTAAAAAGAATGGAAGACTGGCAGCAAATGGCCGCTCCCACGTGCTACGAGAAAAATACCAATAAATAAAATGGAAAAATATTTAATGGACCAAAGGGGTAGGAGTAACAAGATAAGTGGATGAGAAAGCAATGGAGGCACACACACAGCATCTCTGGACAGCAGAGCGGTCCAGCAGCAAATGGCAGGTTCAGGGCTCTCAAATAAATAAGGAAATGCTTTGCTCTGACTGCAAGCAGTAGAAGAGCAGGTGAAGGAGGAGCAGGAATGAAAGGTATTTCAGCAGGGAAGCAGCACATTAGCGATAACAAGAACATAAATGCACTGCATTAAAAAAAGCAGTCCTAAAATGAGAGCAGTGGAAGGATAATAGCTAGCCAATCAAAAGGATATGCTCCAGGGGGGAACACACTAGAAGATGCATGCAAGTAGTCACTGAATAAGACACATTAGATTGACAAGAAAGCCAACCAAAGGTAAGCAAATGAGGGGGATGTGAGCCCACTGTAAGTTTATTGGTATGGTCCACAAGGGGCTTGCTGGTACTGACAGCTAAACGCAGTCTGGGAAGGAAGACCTAAAAACAATGGGCAACACTAAACAAAAGCTAATAATATATCATGCTTGCTGAGACATGGAACTCAGCGTGGTGATGGACAGGACTAGCAGCTTTTCATCTGCTAGACTGTAACCATAGTTGGCAAGTAGACCTCCCAAAATCCTTCAAGGAGTAGGAGAAGTCTCCCCAGGGCCGCTAATAGACCAACTTTTCCTGGGTAAGTCTGCTGAGGCTGCTGGGCATCCCTGCAAGACTAAGACAAGAAGTTCCTCCTGCCAACTTCTCTCACTCTTCCTTTACCCGCTGCCATTTGCAGCCCCTGACAGACCTCATCTCTTGCAGCTGCCCACAAATCCTGGTGGGTGACCTGGGATAGAGGATGTCGCTGATCTGTGTAGCTTTTCCAGTCACCTACACCACTAAGCAGCAGAAATCAAGAATCCACTAGGACCATTAAGTGCTACAGAGATTACGCGCAAACAGAACAGCCAGTGCGTTCTAAGCAATAGCACATTTCTGCAGCAACAAAGTAAGATTATTCCATTTCTCTGCCACAACATTAAGTCCTGCACCTTTATCCACCTGTGGGGTTTGGTCCTATCTATGTGAGCCCGTTTCTCTATGTCTGTAGCTGGTGATGGAGCGGAGCACTCTGTAGTCCCTTGGCGGACTATAAATAGTTGCACTGACCTACCTTGCATTAACTCTAGTCTTCTTTGTAGGTGAAAATAAAAACCTTTTGGTTGGTCTACATGCTCTATTTTGTTATCCTGCTTTGTGCATCAGTGCAGTTTCACTTACTGTTTTTAGGTTTTGCCTGGCGAAAGCTGCGCAGCTTTTTCGCGCAGGCGAAAACCTAATGAGTATAGTAGGGGAGACAGGAACGGCCCCAGTCTTCCATTGGCTAGCTCCATAAATGGAGGCTAGCCATTGGAAGACGGGCCTGTCTGTCAATGCCGGACCAGATTCGGGGGCGTTCCCGAGAATTTTTGGCTTTTGGCTACGTCACGCTACGTCAGCCGAAAGCTAAAAATTCTCGGGAACGCCCCTGAATCTGGTCCGGCATTGCCGGCACCCGCCCTTCTGCTCGGGGCCGTGAGAAGGAGCCCGCAGCCGCCGCCCCGTCTTTGCCGAGGCCCCGGAGAGGAGGAGCCTCGCCCGACGCCAATCAGAGGAGAACCAGCGGAACACTGGAGAGACCGGTGAGTCCCCTCCCGCTGTCATGGCGCCCCAGTGCATTGTGGGCGTGCTCGCCTTTCCCGCCCACTCTCGCTGAATTCCCCACCCCTCCCTCGGAACTGAAGCCTTTGCCCGGTATGTTTTTCTCATTTTTGTGAGTGCTTGCTGTCTTCCCCCGCCCCCCTCCCACTGTCTGTGTGCCCTACCGCCCCCCTCCCGCTGTCCATGTGTGCCCGTTCCCGCACCCCCCCCTCCCACTGGGTGCCCATTCCCTCCTCCCCCTGTGTCTCCGGCATTGTAATGCTTGTTGGGCTTGTTTTGGTAAGACGAATGTTTGTTTTGGGCTTCTTTTGAAAGTGAGTGGGGCCGGGAAGCCATTGCTTGCCTTGTTCCATGTGTCAGAGTGTGTGCCCTGAGGGAGGAGTCGGGGTGGAGGGCTGAATCCCCTCTCCGGGGTCAATAGGAGAGGATTTGACACCCTAGCAGCTATATAATATGTCTCTGAGGTGGGTTTCATGATCCGTCTCGTCTCTACTTGTTAATTGATGTCAACAAGTGTAGCTAAAAGCCTTTAGGGACCGCCGGAAGTAAGTTTCCAGTGCATTTTAGTGTTCGTTATTTTTCCCCAACCACTTGCTTTAATTTGCAAGGTTAGTCAGTAAAAGAAAACCAAGCCCGTGCCCGATCTTGAGTACTTTTAAATATGGAATTGTTCGCATAATCCCTGATGCAATAAGTTCCTCTTCCGGTAATACAGTCTCGCAAGTAAAATGGTCTCTTACCTGTGGTTTCTGCAAACAGTAAAAGCTGTCATTACCCCTATACAATCTCACCATGACTATGCCATTGGGTGCTCCTTCAGAGTACCGTACCTACTACTGAGAGAATTCAAAATGTGGCAGCCAGATGGCGCAAAATCAACAAATGCAATATGACCTCCCATATGGCCCATTTCTACTTGTATTGGCTCATAGTATCTAGAAAGATCGCCTTTAAAGCAATGTGTGTAGCTCACTGAGCAACCCTTAACAGAAAGTGTACTTGTATCACCAAAAAATAACTTTATGCTCAGGATTTGCACCGTTACTGTCTGCTCCTCCATTCAGAACAAATAATCCAACTTGTAGGACCTCTGTGCAGACGGCCAAACTCTGAATTTCAGTGCCTGCTACACTAATGCATGTTGACAGTCTCCTACAGTTTCCAAAGTACAAAAGACTTAATTAGCAGTTCCGTTTACTAGAAACACAATACAATGTCTGACTTGTACAAAGGGTAAGTAGGTATGCACGACTGCAGTTACTCAAACTAAACACCTTATCTGAAGCATGTCTTCGAACCACGCGCACCTCAACTCATCCCTCATAGCTCATTCTACAGCCTTGCACCTAGGACCAAGTGAGAATCGAAGTGCTTCGTGGCCTCGTCAAGCCTATGAAGCACTATACACATGTAACAGTTCACTACAGTGTAGCCACTGCTTTGATATGTTTAGATTAAACACTGCTCTAATATTTGTATAGAAGGTTTTGGCCATAATGCGTTCAGCATAATGGCAACAGTGAGTTTCCATGGACAGGTAAGATATAATCTGTCATAGGTAGTTTTTCAGTGCTGCAGTTACATGCCGGTGGGCCTCACTGTGTTTCCACTGGAATTGTTTTATACCTCTGGTCAGTGGCAGAAAAACCATAAGTGAAATAGTTCTCTGGTAGTTTAGGCATTGCCCCACCCATGTGCCACAATTGTCTTTACAGCATAAATGAATTGAAGCACCCATCACTTTCAAAACACAACACGGCGCCTTTTCACACATCCATCATTCATCCATGCAACCTTTTATACATCAATCTTCAGATTCTTCAGAAGTTATGGTGTTTTTCAATCTAGTGAAGTCACTGTGCAAGATTGTGCCTATGCATGCTTCTGTGTGTCATCCTCATGTGCCTTATTGATGTCTTACAACAATACGTGCACTCGCATACTAGGACCTTGACCTCACTGTGTATGTTGTTTAAAGAAGTTTCTAAGCAGCTGCCTGCGTCATCTGAGAGTGGCTTGTATGAGATATATTGTCCACCATAACATTTGTAATATGAGCTATTCAAGTCACCAAGGAGCATTGTGACCTTCTAGAGGAAAGAGTCCGAAAGCAGGTTACTTAAAAAGGTCTTGGAACCTCAGGTATCTTGCAATATCATTTTAATGTATAGTTGGGAACAAATATATTCTTTATAATGAACAGTTGCAGAATAACTCTCTCCAAAGCTGTATAGAACTCTGAGGGCCTGATGTACATTGCCAGACAAGGGGGGGGGGGCTCTCTGTGTGTGGGCGGGGGGCTGTGTGTGTGTGGGGGAGGGGCTTTCAGTGTGTGGGGCAGGGGCTTTCAGTGTGTGGGGGAGGGGCTTTCAGTGTGTGGGGGAGGGGCTTTCAGTGTGTGGGGGAGGCTCTGTGTGTGGGGGGGCTCGCAGTGTGTGGGGGGGCTCGCAGTGTGTGGGGGGGCTCGCAGTGTGTGGAGGGAGCTCGCAGTGTGTGGAGGGAGCTCGCAGTGTGTGGAGGGAGCTCGCAGTGTGTGGAGGGAGCTCGCAGTGTGTGTGGGGGGGCCCGCAGTGTGTGGGTGTGTGTTGGGGGGGCTCTCTGTAGGTGTTTGTGGGTGTCATTTGCGAAAGATAAAGCTAGTGGCATTGCAAATGACAATGCCATTTATTTATGTTAAAAAAAAAAAAAATCAAGAGCATTGCCAATAGCTCAAACTTTAGCAAAGGCAAAACCATTGCATTGTAAATGCGTGTTTACCCTTCTGGTCTTGCTGAACTCTTGGTCCTAGCTAGTCCACTTCTCAACAAACCATTATACGTAGTAGTGAATCACACAGTCTTCACACACCCAACACTATGGTGGGGAACTATCACAACTTTCTTTAAGCCACTCCATGTTGCAGTTCCCTTTATCCATGACCCAGGACGCCTGTTCCTCGTGGTTTAGCATCTACCCTGTAAGAAGGGGTCTCGGGGCTTCTGACAGTCTCTAGCTCTCAGAATCCAGTCGAACCCTGTACATTGTAGTCTACGAGATTACTGGTGTAATTAACAAAGACTGCTATGTTTTGGGCTACTAGCGCAGTACTGCACATAAACTTTGAGCAGTGTGTCAGATACTTTATTTGGTACTATTGGTTGTATGACACAATGTCGTGGCTGAAATATCTACTTACAAAAATATCTCATACACAGTATACACTACAACTGTATCATCAAGTTAAATAAACAAAGAAGTAAAGATTTACGATTCTTAACTCCACATCTACTTATCTGAACTACACGATGGTAACAGATTTTGTGAATGCAATATTTTTGGGGGCTGTTGATTCAACTGCAGTATAGTGACCCCCACTTCTGAAAGCTTTTCTGAATGGGTTACAGAACACATGCTTCCCTGACTTTTCCTCGGGACTTAAAATAAAAAATTGTGGCCGAGCTGTAATTGCGCACAAAGAGCAATGTTGACAAAATCAAAAATATTGGCCGATAGCGATGCAGTCCTGACAAATAGCTCCTTGTCTTATGCTCCAACATCGAGTGGTTTCATCAATCTTGTGTCCTACCTGCTAGGTGAAAATCCAGCAGGAATAGCTTCTCTAAATTAGGCAACTTTCTACATACATGTGGCAACCAGATTAAATATTCCTGAGCTGGGCATCTTTGGACAGTGCCCTGTACACAAAAAAAAAAAATGTAAAACATCAATTAAAGTTTGAATCCCTCTATGTCACCAGCAGTTTCAAGCCCACACGTAATAATATTTAAGTTTTAAGATGCCAATATAAGACCATTATCAGAGTTTACAAAAGGAATAGTTGAAAATTGTGTCTGGTGGAGAGTGTTTTCACGGTTTACACCTCACGTAATGTGAAGCATGAAATAAGACATGTTGGCTCAGTAAAAACACGTTTAAAACAATCAACATCATGGTCAGTTTTGAAGAAATAGCTTTTGATGTGACATCCCAAATGGCTTATTTTGTATTGAGTGCATGCACCCACGCCTTAGATTGCACGTTGGCAAGCGACACTGTATTTAAACAGCGAAACAGTAGTCATTAAATGACATGGTTACGAGCCCTAAAGCCAGCAGCTAGAACAGAAATCCAAAACGTATGTCAAGGGAGCCAGAGGCGTCTGCACAAGGAAGGAGAGTGCACGTTGTGTGCACGCTGGGCAGAGCAGATTTCCTTTAGACAACAATCACCAGGACATTGGAAGAATGTTTTACCTAATTTAAGAGCCAAGACAAAAACTAATATTTGCACAAACCAAGCCCATTGTTGAAACAATGCTGTTACTTCGAAAGAGCTGCATCTGGGCTAACATTAATACAGAAAAGCCTTCCTCGCGCCCTACTTCGATTTTTTTTTTTTTAAAGAAAATGCTTCTGAAGTTCTCGGCAGAAGTATTTTTAGGTCTCGCGCCTGCGATGCATATGGCGAAGCCATATGCCATCGCGCAGGCGCGATACTATTGTTGCTGGGTCTGCTTCCCAGGAGACAGGAGATGTCACGAGCACGGTCTGGAAAGCGATCGGCGCCGGCCGCGCGCGTTTCCCAATCTCCTGTCTCTCTGGGAAGCACACAAGCAAGCCCAGCCAAGGTAACTTTGATATAATCTTTATTTCTTAATAAGGTGAGGTGGACAGAAATGAAGGTTTACTGTTTGCTCGGAAACACTCGATGTGAAGTTCCTCAGTCATATGAGGGCCGGCCATTTTAATCTAGTGACTAGTGGGTGTAGATTAATCTATTGACTGCTGGGCAAATCGCATCGGAGCTACGGCTTGTGATTGTAGTGTAGCCGGAAACCCTTCGCTGTTGCTCTGATGAAGCCCCCTCAGATGCTGCGGCAGCCTCGAGTCGCTGCAGTGTTGTCCCTGGACACCTGCGAGAGGAAACTCCAGACGCTATAATGCAATGCTGGCGAACTAAAAGTTTTCACTACGACGCGCGCTATATAAAGGTCTCATGTCGAAATATTTTACACCAAGGGTGACTTTGCAGAGGAAGGCCCACTGTTCATGGACTCTGTGCTTTCCATCCCCAACTTACAAACATATCACTGCACGAGCAGGAGCACAATTAAACAGAATAACCCAGCCCAAAGTAGCAGTTGCACACTATGGCATTATGGGTATGCAAATGAGCCCAGGAACGGCTTCTTTCTCCACATTGCAGTATGCGACCTGTAAAAATTGAAGGCAACATTTCAAGTCTAGTGGGAAAAAAATGACAATTTTGCAGTGAATCTCGCGTTTATTCAAAGACAGTTAAATAAGTCGCGCACACTTTCTTTGAGATATTCAGGACCGGCGCAAAATATAATTCAGTGTCAAAATTCTGTTCGATTTTCTTAAGTAGACGTGCTCCGTTGGAATTCATTCACCTTGACCCATCCCAGAGATGAAAGTTAACATTGAAATGCTTAAAAGTAGTTTGTCAAAGGCCAGTGCTGCTGTACGGGACGCACTTTAAAGCCAGCCAGCCAGCAGACACCACTGAAGTTTATTGTGGCCACAATCTGTATATTTCACAAAGTTTCCAGCAAGCAGAGCCTGTGACTCTGTACAGGGTCCAGAGTGCTTGCACCCCACCTGCTAGGGCTTTAATCACAGAAATGTAGGGCCTCAGTCGCGGCAAGAAGGTGGGTGTGATCTGTTCTGTGTTGCCACCAGCAGACCCCTCTGAAGCTCATTGCTGCCCCCATCTGTACATTTCAAAGAGATGCCTGCCAACAGAGCACACAGTCTGCAGGGCTAGCGCCACATCTCTTACGACTGTGGTTCCCAAACTGTGCGCCGCGGCGCCCTAGTGCACCGTTATCAGTAGCCAGGGGCGCCGCGCACGATGTGGGAAAGATAGCATCTGGTGCGTTAGGCACCCTGTGCACCGATGTAAGAAGTGCAGAGTGCTAGAACATTAGAGTAATGGTGCGCTATAAAAACATCAAATACATGATCACATGCACACTTATGCATGAAGAAACACACAAACGCCACGCACAGGCTTCATTTCTAACAAGCCAAGCCCCATTTTCTTTCTTTTCCTACATGGGGAGACCGGAATCAATCAGATGTAAAAAAAAAACAGCCCATCGCTGCTTGTTTATTTTGGATCCCCTCATCCCGTTCTGCACAAACATAGCATTTCCCTTCCCTCATTGGAAGGCCACAGTGGTGCAGGACGAATGCTGGGGCGGCGTCCCCATTTGTATGTTTCTGTCAGGTTCCCCGTGTGCACTCAATATCCATTCCGCCTCGTCCTTGTTCTTTATTATTACTGCATTTTCCCGTTTTTTTCTCGGAATCTTCCTCCTGCTTGGTCATACATATTGGCTAGCGTATGTGGTGCATGCCACTACCCCTGCAGGGCATCCGCTCGCTGCTGAATGACCCTGGATGTAGCTCCTGTTTTGTCGGTCGGCACAAAGCATGTAGGCCTTTGTGTGCATAACACGGTCCTTTCCTGTGCATTTACCCAGCCTTTCTCTGCCTAAATCTTGGGTGAAACAATCATTCGACTGATGAATGCACAGGGGTGTGCATGTTATAAGGACAGTAGGCACAGGGTCACCGCAGCCAGATGTGCGAGAGACCCACTGATTTCCCAACTACGCCGTTATCAAGCACATTTTAAAAGGGAGCGAGCTAAAATACCACGAGTTTGAGAAGATCCTTCCTAAATCTGGTGTTTTTGTATGCATTTTGCTTTTCATTTGAGTTTTGAGGCAATCCATTCCAAGTGGAGCTGGGGACACCGTGGTGACGGATCTTGACTCTGAGGTCAGTGAGTGAGACAATTATACATTGAATACTGCAGATCAAACTGCTTCTTGGCCAGTCTGCCAGGACAGCTTGTTCCCTCCCTTCTTTTACCCCCACACTCCATTTAAGGCTCGACTGACGTGAATCCTAAATACCATAAATGAGTAGGCATATCGGATATTGGTGAAACGCTCAATAGCTTGTCTGTTCTGTATACCCTGAAATTACAGGTCTTTTTTGCCAATATAGTTGGCCTCATTTTAAGGACTGCAGAAAAGCTGAACAAGTTATTTGGGTGGTCCCTCTCGTGTTTTAAGCCTGTCTTCTGCAGGTCTTTGGCATGAAATCCTAGCATTATTACTCCAGTTATTTACAGTTCTTCAAAGCTGCACCACTTTGGCACTGAGGCATATTTTAAGTATATCATTATTATTATCACTAGTGTTAGTAGCAGTTGCAATGGTGTTGTAGATCGGTTTCCATTCGGTGCAACCTGTCATTGTCCGCAATTCTAGACTCGTGTTTTTAGGTCAGAACCAGTGACAGCTTTAAGTGTTGGAAAGGCCGCATGGTATCAAAAAATTCATATATAAAAAAATACATACTTATACACAGATTCAGGGACGTTGGGTTAGTCATTTTTATCCAGTGCTCTGGTAAAGTGTCATTCACATTTTGTATCTGCCCATCAAAGCATCCAGGGTTGAGCATGGTGTAAAGTCCATGTCAGTCAATGTCTCGCTTGTACTGTGTGTGTTTTGGAACTTTGTCTGATCTAAAAAAGAAGTGCACTTCAGTACCAGAACTGGTGGGCCAATATTTTTACTTTGCCAATGCCTTTTTCCCCATTTGTTATCATAATTTCTTTTGTTATACGTGCGTGTTTAAACTGTGTCTTTGGGTTTTAGTACTTTAAAAGCATATAACTTTTCTTAGTAAGATCATGTTTTGCTGTGATGTGCATTGAAACTATAAACTGTTTCTATGGCTTTTCTGTGTCTTGCTGCTAAGAAGAACCCGCACTGTTCTGTTAAAAGTATATGCTATGTTATTTTTTTTGAATAAAATATTTATTTGCAAACTTATAGCCCTCACCTTTAGGCAATATGCCTTTTTCTTTTTAATTTGAGTCATATGCTTGCAATGAGAAATAAAAATATATAAGCAATGTACAAGCTTGCCAAAGCCAGACCTGTTGAATTTGCGAATGTTTGTTCCTTTTTTTGTGCCCTTTTAAAAACCGTGCAATTGTTGAACCAGCCACGGCGCAGAAAATTTTCTATTCCTGTAGCTAGGCTGGCCAAAAGCTTTGCAAAACAAGCATTTGCAATGCAACAGGTCTCGCATTACTAAAAGTTTGAGTTTTTGGCGTATCAAATATTAATACAACATTACTAGCTCGAATTTTGTTAATGTAGACCTAGAGAGTGTAGTGTGGTACAGTGAAGTGGTGTAGTATAGAGTAGAGGACATTATTATAGAGTGTAGTGGTGTTGAGTTGAGTAAATTGGAGGAACGTTTATAGAGTGGGATTGTGTGTGCTTGTATTATGATAAAATATAGTAATATTATGTAGGAATGAACGCATGAGAAATATAGGTTGGTGGTACTACATTTGCTGTACCTATTTATGTATAATGTGTTTTGTTGTGCAAGGTGACTTTACTTGTGACTGCTTGTTAGTTGCCTGTTTAGACTTTAAGCAGTGCATCTAAAACAAGTTTGAGCTATTGATATTATAAACAACAATGTTTTTGTTATTGTTTTTTTTAAAAAGCATTGTCATTTACAATGTAAAACTTTAAGCTATTGGCATTATAAATGACAATGCCATTTATTTATCTGTTTTCATAACCAATACACAGATAAAAGGTTTGTCATTTACAATACCAATAGCTCAAACTTTTGCAAATGCGAGACCTATTGCATTGCAAATGCTCGTTATCCCTAATACCTTCATTGCATCCCAATTAATTTAAGGAAGCCAACAGGTAGTATTCCCGAGGTCTTGCTTACAGCCCCCCCCCCCCCCCCGACCCGCCCACCGTTAAAAAAATGGTGAAGAGCCACGGCCAACTGCCAATTAGGTCAAGGGAGCCACAGGTTAAAAAAGTTTGGGAACCACTGTCTTACGACTTTAATCACAGAATTCCACATCTCCAGTTCCCGCAAGATGGTCTCAAGGGCACCCTGGGGGGCGCTGGGCATAATTTGGGTGTGGGGGTGATTGTCCCTCCTCTGTCTCCTGAAGGGGCAGGGCTCTCTTTGAGGGCAGCTGCGCGCCCTCCTCCCCTGTCTCTTCCCCATGTTTGGAAGGCTAGCTCCTTACAGATGACACTGCGCAGCGCAGCTCTAGGCGCTGCTTGGGTGAGGGCAGTTCTCTGCAGACTGCTGTTCCGATGACAGTTTGAGGCCAGTGATTGACTCGGAGGCAGTTCTCGGTATTTTCCACAGGTACAACAGTAGTTGTGTGATTGTGTTAATAGATTTGCTTTTCCTTCAGGAGGTCGAAGTGAAGTTCTCGGGACTCACTGCTACAACAGTAGTTGTGTGATTGTGTTAATAGATTTTCTTTTTTTTCAGCAGGTCGAAGTGAAGTTCTCGGGACTCAGTGCTACAAAAGTAGTTGTGTGATTGTGTTAATAGATCTTCTTTTCCTTCAGCAGGTCGAAGTGAAGTTCTCGGGACTCACTACGCACCTTCCTCAGTCATATGAGGGCCGGCCATTTTAACCTCACTTATGGTGAGATTAATCTAGTGACTGGTGGGTTTAGATGAATCTATTGACTGCTGGGCTAATCGCATCGGAGCTCCCTCTGGCGGCTTGTGATTGTAGTCAGGAAAAGAAAATAGCCAGAGAACTGCCCTCACCCAAGCAGCGCCTAGAGCAGTGCTGCGCAGTGTCATCTGAGGAGGGACAATCACCCCCACACCCAAATTATGCCCAGCGCCCCCCCGGGTGCCCTTGAGACCATCTTGCGGGAATGAAGGCCTGGACTCGACAAACTTAATGTGGAGAAAATGGAGGGGCATGATTGAAATAGAGAAACCCGGGAAACGAGGCAGATTGATTGGAATGAGAGGATTCAAAGCGCAGTAAACTCCAAACCATTATGGATGTCCTGTAGCGCTTGAAACGGTGTAATCTTCAAAGAAGCCACCAGTGAGCTTTGTGCAAGTTCAAATGAAGAACAGGGGGCAGAAAAACAGAAATCTAGGACAAAAGTTTGGGAAAGGATATTAAGAATGAGCAGAGTGGGAGGAAAGTGAAGGCAGGTTGGGGTGCTTGCTAGAATTTGAGGAAGAAGTAGACGTGTGGGTTGTAAAGAATAAAGGAAGGCAGGTATGTTGTACAGAAAAAAATACTTGGTATTGGCACTTCACAGCTCGCGTAATTATTAATGGCATTTGTGTTATTGCTCATGCTGAGTTCCTGGAGTAGCAGATGTAGATGTTTGATCACTGCCTGCATAGTTATGATATGCAGACTCAGGACTCGAATCCAAGCCCAGATCACCAGGATCCAACCTTCTCCAGAGTTGAAAACTCATGTATTCAAGCAACTTCCATAACTGTGTAGCCTCTTCAGTGCTATCTGCTCCGAAAAGGAGGAGGAGGTAGGGTAGACATGGTCCTTTCCAAGGGCAGTGGTGTTATGGGTTAGTCCACCGCTGTGCTCAAAGGCAGTGAGGTACATTTATTTTCCCCCACATTTTCAGTGGGTACTTGCTGTCCTGCAGCAACGTTTGCAATTGTGAACTGGGCACCGGGGCAGTTGTCCTCTATACCACATTGAAAACAAAATGAGGTGAAGGGTCCTTGTGATAGCTGCAGTAGCACCCTCTCTGCTTCTGAATAGGGTGCTGGAGCATGTTTAGCTGTCCTGGTCCTTCTTGGCCTACAATGCTTTGAGGTACTGTCACCGTCTTCGAAATGTAGGGGCAATGGATTTCAGGACACTTGATAGTTATCAAACCAGTACCATAAGATCCAACATACATCCTTAGAAATCAATGACATTTCCTGAAAAAAACTAAAGTTTAAGACAAGACAAGGTTGAGCATGGTTTTAATAGTGGCTACAGTGCAAAACCAAATTGTCTGCCAGGGTTTCTGTTGCTTTGTCAAGCCTCGCCAAAGTTACCAGCAAATTAAACAAGCATTTGCAATGCTACAGGTGTCGCATTTACTAGAGTTTGAGTTATTGGCATTGTAGATTACAATGCCTTTTATTAATGTGTTGGTTTTTTAAACAAATAAATAAAAGGCATTGCCATTTACAATGCCAATAGCATAAACTCTCGCAAATGCGAGACCTATTGCATTGTAAATGCAGAGCGTGCGCGTGACATCTCCTATCTCCTGGGAAGCAGACCCAGCAACAATAGTGCTGTGGTGTGTATCTACTTTTTAGCCATATTGCACGGCAGCAACCACAACCCGCCGATCTTGGAACTTGCGAACCGGTTGGTGTCTTGAGGTGGATCAACATCGTGTGATTCTGGGGAAATCACTTGCTCTCCACACGCCTAAAAACAAAAAATGAACGTACCTGTGTGTAATCCCCGTGGTGAGGTGCATCATTACAGCTGCGTGAATAATAACAGCTGTGAGCCCGTGCATGAGGTGCATCATCAGAGCGTCAGAGCTTTGTGAATAATAACTGCGTCAGCCCCGTGCTTGAGGTGCATCATTAGAGCTGCGTGAATAATAACAGCTGTGAGCAACAGCACTCTTGCACACACTCAAAGTGCTCACCAATTCAAAGTATGCTAAAAAATGTATGCAACGCATTGTCATACACAATGCCAATAACTCAAACTTTAATGCTGCGAGACCTATTGCATTGCAAATGCTTGTTTTTTCTTGTATAGCTATCCACCTATCCTCGACAGCCGTGCTGTAAAGGTGATGCAGTCCTCGGGAAGGGGGTTAACGGCTCCACTAAATCTGTTAACTGTCTTATGTGCACATTTGTTACTATACTGCAAAGGTCAAAACACTGTTTGCAGCCTCGCACTGTATGTTACAGCGACTCTATACAAGGAATCCATGCTCCTAAAAGCCGCAAGGCCTCTTCAATGCGATTTTACTTTTAAGCGCATATTCAACAAATACAAAAATAAATCCATACATTCAGATCTAATACGTTATTTATTGTCTTTATTGAGGCAGAGGGCAGATTTCATGACTTAATTGAGGATTTCTCTCTGGTGAGTAATGGGCATTCACCTAACAATGGTAATAAATAGTGTAATACGATATATATGTACAAATCTAATGATTTGAATGCTGCTATGGAGAGGGCCAACCGTCAGTCTAGAGATGACTGATTACAGAATAAAAATTGTAACATCACTTCTATCAATCCAGAGGTTTCTGATCATTTGCTTAAAATCAAGTGACTCAGCGAGAGTAATAACTACCTATAGCAGTCATGAAAAACAAGTAAGGAAGGTCATATATCAAAATTGGCCAATATTTATGACTGATCTCACTATCTCAGACCTTGCCAGCACTTCTATCAGTTACTTTTAGACGTGCACACTCGATAAGGGTGAAGGCTTGTGGGGTCAGCAGTATTGATGCCTTCAACAAGGGTGAAACTGACAGGGGAAGGGGGCACTATCCACTTGGGGGAAGGTACTCACCGTAGGTGCCCTAATCCTTGCCACACCCAACACATGTTCTTCGCCTATCACAGCGATGCAGGCATTTTAAAAACTGGACTCAGACAGCACTGCCTGTTTGGGGAATGGCGTCTGAAGAAGGAAACTCTACGAAATGCATTATGCCGTCCAAAATAAATGTGCTGATCCATACAAGCCAGAGTGTGTGCAGGTTCTTTCGGTGGAGAGACCTTGGTTGATATATATACTGGGTCCGTGACTATCTTTCCAATCCTGGAGAATAAGTGAGTCGCTGTTTTGGTAAAAAATATATGTATTTTTTTTTACTATTCCAACTCAAGCGCCCTTTGATAGTAGGGTAGGTTATAAAGAGGCCCAAGGAAATTATAAATGCACTTTTAGTTTTTTGATACACTCACTCAAAAGCACAAGAACACTTCTGGGATTGGTCTTCCTAATGCACCAGTCCTTACAAGTATAGTGTTTATCTGGTTCTGCCAGGGTGTACCCACGCTAGGAGGACTGATCCAGTCCTCAGAGTGGGTTATTCATGCCCACCGCTCCGGACCACCAGGGAAACGCCCATTGCCCACTACGGCAGTCCGGCCCTGTATTCACCCAATCAGAATATTTAATTTTGACGTTTTCTCTCGCTGGAATCCCGCAACACTAGATAGCGCTATTTTTTTCCTCCTCAATTCATCTAAAACAGCACAAAATCGCAACAGGCACATTGTGTAATGATCTAACTTTATGCCAAATTGTAAGCAGTTCTATTCCGCCGTCTTCTTTGTATTGCAGTTCAAACATCCTATGGAACTGCAGGGGGGCAGCTTTCAAGACCTCCCCCCCCCCCCCCCAAGTGTACAGATCACCCCAAAACTTTCTAGGAAGGGGCTGTGGTGTATGAACTTTTAATATACTTTTATTCGTATGTTTGCTCGAAATAACATTTCACCACATTTTCAATGTCATGGTGCGCGCACACACTTTACCCGTGTTTCAGAGTCCCAATAATAAAGCCAGAATTACTACACAGCCTTAACACCTTGGTTGCTAGGGGTTTCCCCCCCCAGTCCTGGACTCACAGAGTTGCCTTTATCCATGACGAGCTCAGCTCGTCATAAGCACAGCTCAACCATGCCTCATGACGAGCTGAGCTCGTCATGAGCAGCGAAGGGGTTAAAAAAGATAAACTGAAATGGGCTCTCCCTTGCAAAACACTGAATTTACATAGAGATGGAACTTGCACATAACTGCATTCAACTGCGTACCCCTTGTTGTCTCCAATATTATAAGAAGGTGTGAGGTTTCACTTGCCAATAAATGCAGGGTTTGAATAAAACCATGAGATCCACTGGCTGATTCCCTTAGACTTGGCACCCAGGCCTACTGAATTGACAATACCAGATGACCAATGGGCATCTTACTGGCGCAGACCTTGGAATGTCAATAACTTGTTGGTAGAAAAGGGTCGTAATTAAGCAACACATTTCTGGAACAGGACCATCAGCTCATCTGTCAACATTGGGGAGCCCACAATAATAGACAATGCTGAAAGAGAATCCATGTTGAACCCTAATCTTTGAACTGCATTAAACAAAATCCAGAAGAGTTCAACTCCCAGTCGGAGAGAAGCAGGGCCCAGAAGAGAAGCAGATCGGCAAGGAACACAACGACCTCGAAGTAAGAAAGTACAATTATGACTGAGGAAAAAGAAAACAGAAAGACGAAAAAAAACCACCTTCCTCGGGCTTTGCTTCTCAGTCAATAGCCAGAAAAGTGGGAGTGAAAAGGATCGTTAACATGAGATTCCAAGACGTGAAGGAAGCATACCACACAGAGCAGAACCAGGCTCCGCAAAAGTGAAAAAGTCTTGAAACTCCAAGAACCCTGCAACAAAGAAATGAACAAGGGCAGAAACTCAGAAAAGTAAACACACTAAACAAGGTATGAGAGTTACGAAGATCCAAACCCTCAAACACCAGCTAAGCGGAAGGGACGCAATCGTATGAGAACGTAGAGCGACCACCCGCTAAATGCCTCGCCTGGGGCAGGAAATGCAAATAAAAAGATCCACCATGAACTGGGAGAAATGAAGACCGCAGAAGAAGCGCTCATAGCTCGAGATGTAGAAACACATGTTGTACCTTGTGGGGCGTGAGCACATACCTAGACTATTTTCTTTGCATTCTTGAACGCGCAGCCTTGCATTTTAGGCAAAACAGAACAGTATCCAACCTACTCACACCTGGTAATGAAAGCCTTTAGGTTTCGAATACTTTTTATTTTGTGCATTTTTATAAAGCGCGGACATTACCAGAAGGTGTCAGAGCGCTGTACAATAGAACCAGTTACGTTACAAGAGAACAGGGGAAACACAATCAGACATTACAAAGAAAAACAGGAGACTAATAAAAATGAAGGTTACATAGACACAAAATCCAACAGAGTACGCAGGAGTGAGGAATGTACGCGAAAAAAATAAAAACAAATTTACAACGAGGAGTGTGCACGCATAGGTTACTAAGGATTCATGCAAAATCTTGGAAGGTTCCGGAGAAATAGCCGCACATCTAAAGAAAGAAAAAACACAAGAGCCTGCAGAAGGATGGAAAACAACCAACAATATAGGAGGTGTAACTCAGTGCACCTACAGACGTGAAACGTGCAACGCAACCCTCCCCAAACGAGACGGGAGGGTATCGTATCTGAGACTTACCTCCCGAGAAAAGATCCCCAAAAAAATCCTGTTTCGCTGCCCTGCTTTAGACTCTTTGCCGACTTAATTGCATTAAAGACACTGAGCGACTTGAATAAGTGAAGGCAGGGAAAGGCAATCGGAAAGCTCGTTTAATGTGATTGACAGACTAAAGAGCCGTCCTGGGAGGGGTTTGGTTGCTGTTCCGCCCTCATTAACAGTACTATTGGTTAGCGAAGAAAGCCACGCCCCCCAAAAATATAAGCACCGCTCACCGGAACAAACCACCCACTGCTGCCTCGGAAGTAAACGTGCTGCAGCTTTGTATCTTATTGACCATTCCACCCGGAAGTTATTCCTCAGCTGTATGTGATCCGGTGTTTGGGAACCCGTGGAATATGTGAAGTCTCTGTGCTTTGAAGATGTTACAGCAGCGTTGTTTTAATTAACTTTGCTTTCCAGCTCGCAGAGTCTTCGAGTTTTTCATATCCGGGCGCATGTAGTTGCTTTTTATTTTTGCAGATTTGTAGCGGTCTCGGACTTGTAGTATAATATGAGAACGAACCTGCGCAAACGTTTTAAGGGTTGAAAGCAGAGTAAGTATTCTGTCTATTTGGGGTCGCTGTGATCGCGTGTGTGGACCGGCGTACTCGCTCGGTCAGCTTTGACTGCACTGATAATACTCCGACTACTCGTGGTGGACCTTATATTGCCCAAACAACCGTTTTGACCACATCTCTGTGACCTCAAGCTAAGTGATTTCCGTATTCACGCTTTGGAACCCTTATCCGGCTTTCTTCATTTTACTCCACCTCCTTGCCAGCCGGGACCGGCCCTTGAGACAGCCGAACTTCATTAGTTGCCTAAAGCCCATTGGAAGTCTAGGGTTACCCACCCAGACGCAACACGTGTTGGCAGGGCAACCTCTCAAGAATAAAAGAACAACAAAATGCAAATGTTTATTGCGTGGCATTATACATGTTCTGTATAAGTGTTGTTGGACCCCAAATAGACAGAGTACTTGCTCTGCTTTAAATACTTATGACGTGTGCACAGGTTCGTTCTCACAGTTACAAGACCGCTGGTCTTTTACCTAGGGGTTCAGGGTTAACCCCTTCCTGTACGCATCGTCCCACTACATTTGAAACTGTAACGAGCGTTTCACTCTGGGCAGCGCCACCTTCCTACCTACCCACTCAAACCCTACTTCTGTTGTAGTATACCACAAGACATCAGAATGTAGAAAAGAAATAGGACCAAATGAGTTATAAAAGCGTGGACCAGGGTCACATGAGCGCTCTGAGAATTGCTTGAATCTAATTCACTTGGGACAGCTAACAGTATAACAATGTTTTGGCTATATGTCTTTTTAAATGTTACATACTGGTTAAACAAATATAGACCCCCCCCCCTTTAATTCATAGTGAAATCCTATTTGTACTTAGGGTTTGTTGGCTGGGACAGAGCCGCAAAGAATCAGGGGGACTGTGTTCTGATTAATTTTAGGGACAGGAGGGTGGTCCAGCACATCCTGGGATTGGGACCTTCTAAGGAGATAGGTGGCATTCAAACATTATCCCTGGATCACTTTTACCCCCCGAGCCAGCTGGGAGACGGAATGGGCAGTGTGTATAGAAAATGGGAACTGATAGCACAGAGTGCCATTATGCAAAACAGGGGTCTGCGCTGTGAGGATATTATGCCATTTACTAACCCAGTGAGTAACAGATTTAGCTCCCTGGATCTGGTTGACTGACTAAATCCTATATCCAAAAGCTCTTCATCCCCTACCGAGCAGACAGTTGAGCTCTGCAATTGTGGAATAATTAGGAGTGTGAATGTACTAGTTGAGAGAACTCATGTCCCCCCAACAATTTGTAGTAACCCTGGTGGCCCCACTAAGATCAGCAGGGATATGGATAACACCCTGACCAGGATAGGAACCCACGAGCAGCTAGCACTAAGGGAAGGGAGTCACCAACCACATGAAACTCCAAGCCCAGAGGTTCTCCAGAACTCTAAGATCTTATCCTGGAATATAGCAGGGCTTAGCGCAAAAATGGACCTCCCAGACTGAGGAGAATACATTGATAGTCATCCGCTATGTCTTTTTCAGGAAGCTTGGTCAAGGTTAGATTTGCATAGAGTGGGATACGCTACATATAGCATCCCAGCAGCCCAGGGGGAGACCCTCAGGGGGTCTATGCTCATGGGTTGGTACACATATGGGATGCACTATAAACATGATAGACACCCCTTCTCCTGACATTTTGTGCATTATCCTCTCTTTTTTTAATTCCTTGAAGATAGCAATCATTAACACTTACTCCTGTCCAGTGAGGCTGGAGCAAACTTCCCTGACATTAGACTGCCTGGATACTTTCTTGCATACGCTACCTGAATATACCCATGTAATTATTAGCGGGGACTTTAATTGTCACTTTTAACCCTTAAATGGCATAGATAACTCCATTATGAGTGACGAAGACTCAGCCAGGTCAATTCCGGATTGTAATAGCTATCCAGCCTGTAGTGTAGTTCCTATTTTCCCAATAGGCTCTGCGCATTGGAATAACATAAACAGCAGTGTAGACGTAGGACTGAGGTCATCTAGGTCTCTACTGACAATGTTAAACTTAATTTAGGATTGCGCCAGCTAGCTCAGAGGTCACTGGAAACTTTCTTGAATGAAGAGGGATGGATCACCTTCCCTGGCTCAGACAAGAAGGGATTCAGTTTCCGACAACCGCATAAACATGACAACTTTGCTCCCTCAGAATAAGAGTATATCTCTAGAGTCGTGTGAAAACAATAGACCGATATTTCACTCAGTCAGCAGTGCATACTTAGTTTCACCAGCGTGCAGAGTAATAGAGAGACAGGCGTTTTCAATAAAAAGGTGTTATTTATTGAGCAGTCTTCTTTCTCATGCAAGAGAAATGAATAGCCACAATTTCAATACTTAAAGTAAAGTAGAGTGCGTACAGCAAAAGTAGTATTATGAAATAAAACTGTAAAAGCATTGATACGTTTCTAAAATATATACATACATAAATACATTGACTAAAAGGCTCAACTGGTGCTTCTAACTACGCCTACCCCGGTGTACCTGACCTAAGCCTAATACGTGGGAAGGGACAAGTAAGTAGCGATGTTAAGTTGGTTAAGATAATTTTGCCAAGAATCTGCATCAAGAATTCTCCTAAGGGTTTAGTCAGCTCCGTACCTTGGTAATAGAATGTGGGAGGTCTGGTATCTCTTTCCTCAGGACTCGATATTCCAGCAACCCGCAAGGGTAGGCTGGAAACACTGGAGCTGGATTTTCTCGGCTGGAGAAAAAGCCAGCGTCTCTCTCAGTGCGTCAACAGGAGGGGCGGCTTCCGCGGGCACTCGCATCAGCTGGGCTCTCGGGCAAGTAGATGGCCGCTCTGCTACAAACCACCGCGTGTTTGCTTAAGGCAACTGTTGGTATTTTATACCTGAAAGGTGCCGGGTGTGACGTAAGGTTGGACATAAGACTTCACCAAGAACTAACAGTTCTTGCAGGACTTCAGGAGTTCTTGTTCAAATCAAAACAAAAGCAGGGGGGTTTTCCCGGGCTGCTGGAGGCTTGGTTTGTTTAACCCTTTCGATGCTGATGACGAGCTCAGCTCGTCATGATGCACAGTTGAGCTGTGCTGATGACGAGCTGAGCTCGTCATGAATACAGCCTCAGAGCAATTTCCAGCACAGGGGGGGAAAACGCCCAGCAGCCATGTGGTTAAAGAACGTGTTGTGCTTTCTAGGAGTCGATGGGAGTAGCCATGCTGTGTTTTGTATTGCATGGGCTATTACTGAATATGAATCTGATTCTTATGCCTTTGTCAGGACATTATTGATTATAACCTCACAAAGGCATAAATCGGGAATATCGAATTAGGGTCCTAGATAAGAACACGACAAGCCAGGGGATGGACCTCTTTAGTCCTCCAGGTGAATTTATTAACTTATAGTCACTCACTCAGGGCATGCAATGGCCGGTTCCCGTCCGATAGCCCAGGCAATTTTACTTTTAATAAAATAGGACAAGCCTCTACAATTGATTACATCCTGGTTGATGTAGAACTGTGGCATAAAACTATTAACTTTTCGGTCAACCCTAGATCTGAAAGTGACCACAACCTGTTGGTACATGAAATAGCCCACCCCCAGTTTAAGGCTCCACAGAATACACCCCCACAACCAGTGCCAAATTTAGTTGCAACTGAAGGGGGAAGACGAGTGCGATGGGGATCATTTGTACAGTCACCGGAAAAAGTGGCCACTCCCTATAAGCAAATTATTCCTTTTTTAGAAATAGCATTTCGAGCACCTTATAACACTCAAGGTCCAGAATTCCTGATGTCATTCAGTACTAATTATCAGGATTTGTTTTTAAAACTAGCTGAGCACTTTTATAATAATGAATTTAGCAACAGACCGGACTCCAAACCCAAACATCCCTCGTACAATAATATGTGCAGAGACGCTAAACGCGCTCTACTACTGGGGATTACAAATAAGGACAATCATTCCACTAAAATAAATAGGGCACACTACAACAAGCATTTGCAATGCAATAGGTCTCGAATTAGGAACATTTGAGCTATCGGTATTGTAAATGACAATTTTTTTATTTATGTGTTGTTTTAATGTTTGCGGGCAATACGCTGCTACTGTCTAAGTCACCAATGGGTTTTGGAAGCGTTCTGCTCTTTTTGCAGGAAGAGGGATCTGGAGATAAATCTCCAAAAGACAAAATATATGGTCTTCCATGCAAGCACCACTAACTGCCCGCACCCCCAAATAGAAGGTATGACCTTAGAGAGGGTGTCCATTTTTGATTATCTAGGTGTGACACTCAACAATAAGATGGATTAGGGGAACCAGATAAAGAAAGCCAACCTAAAGCTTACACAGTCTATAGGGGAAATCTTGAAGGTGTACAAAAGCTATACCCAGAAAGCGGTAGGCCACCCGGCAGAAATATACAAAGTACAGGCAAGGGGCGCATCATTATATGGAGCGGAGCTCTGGGGACACTGCCCAACTAACGCCCTATCTTTAACTGAGAATTCTTTTGTCAAACAGTTATTGGCACTCCCGAAATGCACTCAGTTGACACCACTATGGATGGATTCGGGTATTGGCCCCATCGCTAATCTAATCGCCTCCCGCCCACTTCTATTTTGGCGCTGTATCTGGAGTACGCCTGAGTTGGTAAATTATAGGGAGGAATTGAGGGACATTATGACCATCTTGGGTTCAGGGAATATACCTTGGCTGTCCCACATTAGGAACACTTGCCAAGTATTGGGAAGGATGAACATGTGGCTGACGCAAGAAGAGACCTGCCCCTCTACTTCTAAAAAGTCCATACTCTCTGCCTATAAGGAATATACATTCATCCAACTATCACAGTGTGCTAACTCATGCAGCTTGACTTCCAGGTTTCTGGAAGCCAAAGACCAGTATAAACTGGAGTCGGCCCTGGATAGTATCCTGCCCCTTACTGTAAAGAAACTGTACTTTCAATTTAGGCATGGGTGCTCCCGATTAGAGCGTTCACTAATAGATTGAAGGGAGCCACCAAACTAGGATGCCCTGGGTGTACTGCGACGGAAGAAACAGAACTCCACTTCCTCCTCTTCTAACCTGCTTATAGTAGACCTAGGTCAAAATGGATTCTCCAGCTTTCCGGAAATGTGGGAATTAGACATCACACTGAGGGCTTCAGGATATTAAAATATGAAATGGACCCACTATATGTGTTCGCTACTTCTAGGTTCCTATTCATGATGTGGTGTATATTTTGGAGCATTCTAAAGAAAAATGAGTTGTTGTTATCTTAATCGAGCTCGCCCACCAATCATGATCCCAAGCCTATCCTGTATATTGCTTCCTATAATATTTGTAATGTTAAATTTGCACACTCTCCCAAATAAGGATACATCGTAGAAATATATATTTTTATAATCTTAACTGTTTTTATTTAGTATTTATTGAATCCAGTTGTAATGGTTTTAACATAATCAGCTAGTGAACCCCACCCAAGATTGTAACGTCTGGGCTGACGAGTCAGAGTATAACTCACAAAATTGCACTTTCTTTCCTACTCTTTAAAAATGATTTCTTGAATTGATTTTTATCCTGTAAAATTGTGTATATAAGGTGCTTATAAATCTAATGCTATTTTAGCATGTGCTTTTATGGCTGTATAGCCGAAATAAAGTTTTCTTGACTTGACTTTTTAAATGAACATGTTTACGAAATGACTACATGTCAGCCGGATATTGTGTTTCTGGCTCTGTATTTAGGCAGTTTCAGTCTGCCTTCTGTTAATTGGACTGATACACCTGAAAACAAAGATATATTTTTTTTTTTAGTTCTGTAATTTTTTATTGAAAAATAAAGCATATTTACATGGTACAGGGTGAATCACATGGGGGATAAAATAAAGAAAGAAGCACCGGGGGGGGGGGGGGGGGTCAAGCAATGTCCATATTGCCAGATTGGCTTACATTAGTTTAGATCCTGTTAGTCCATTATTCAGTTTGTTACATTTTCTTCTCGTCCGACTTGCACGTTTCCATTTTCCCCCTTGCCCCCTTGCAACCTATCTGGTTATCTGGTTATCTTCCGTCCCCCTGGTGGTGTGAAGAGATAGAGTATAAGAGGAAGAGAGGTGTAGGAGTAGAGAGAGACATAGGCGCTTTATGTTGTTGAGTAGGATGCTTGTCTGATTTTGCAGTGTTGCCTGGTCTGGGTGTTTAGGGTGGCTTATGAGAGGACAGATAGTTGTCTAGTGATTGCCATATCTCGCTCTTTTTCTCTGAGTTCGTTTGGCTGTTGGTTGTTATGGTGTCGGCTCCTCTTAGGAAAATTACCCAGTTGAACCAGGCTTTAAAAGTGGCTTTTGCCGTGTCCTTCCAGTTGTTCAACACCGTTTTGACCGCTGCTGTAAGCAGGAGGTCAATCAGGTCTCTGTCATTCTCTGATGTTATGGATGGGTCGGTGTATCCCAGAATTAGGTGGTGAAAGTCCATTGACAGTGAGGCTCCTGTTACGTCATTGATTAGAGTGTTTACGGAGTTCCAGAACTTCCTTGTTTTGGTGCAGTGGAAAAGGAGGTGTGTCAGGTCTCCTTTCTGCATGTCGCAGTTCCAGCAGGAGTCGGTCTCTCTAATACCCATGGCTGCTAGACGTGCTGGAGTCCAGTAGGCCCTGTGTACTAACCAGAACTTTGTCTGATCGAGGGTCGTTGTCACCTTTCTCCTTGATGTGGAGGACCATAGATCTGCCCTTTCCTTCTCGCTTAGCTCTCTACCTGACGCTTCTTCCCATTGGCTTAGAGTTTTGTTATTTACTTTGGAGGATTTGGGGATCATGGCTTTGTATATGTGTGCTACCTGGTGTCCTGTGATGTTCAGGCTGTTAGCGTATTGTGTTATTGATGGGGTGAGCATGTTTATGTTGGCTTTGGCTATTGCTACTCTTATTTTAAGGAAGTTGTAGAGCTCTATGGTGTCGAAACTGTATTGTTGTCTGAGCTTGTCAAACGTGGTTTGCGTCCCTCCCTCCTGTAGCTGGCTCACCGTTGTTATGCCGTGCTGGTACCACGTGTGCATATCCAGTGATTTATCCCTATATTTGATTCTAGGGTTGTGCCAGAGCGATTCTAGCTGAGTTTGTCTGACGCTAATGTCTAGTAGTTTGTCTAATTTTAGTAGGGCCTGTCGTGTGTTCCTAAGGATTGCGTTCTGTTTAATCGCGGGGTGCTTTGTCGTGTGAGTAGCGCCACGGGTTCCATTCCCCCTAGTAGTCTCCTCTCTAGGGAGAGCCAGGCTGGGGTGTAGTCGCCCTTTGGTGATATCCAGTGTAGACCCTGCGCAGCCAAGCAGGCTGTTTGGAATGTTCTAAAGTTTGTTATGTTCAGCCCTCCTAGAGCCTTGGGGAGTCTGAGTTTCTGAAGGCTGATTCTCGGTTTCTTCCCTCTCCATAGAAACGTGTTCAGCATGTTGTCAAGTTTTTTATGGAAGTCTGGTGTATTGGTAAGTGGTAGCATGTTGAGCATGTAATTTACCATTGGGGTGACCATCATTTTGATGGTCTCAACCCTTCCCCACCATGTAGTGAATCTTGGTGACCAGCCCTCTAGTCTCTCCTTTATTTTGTGTAGGATTGCTTGTTCGTTCTGGTCTGCTGTGTTCCGCAAGTCTTTCTCGAACAGGAGGCCCAGGTATTTAATTGCTTTCTTTTGCCACGTTAGGCCCGAGGTGCCTAGTACAGTCTTGTTGGTGTGTATGTTTAGTGGTTTGCATTCAGATTTCTCTCTATTGAGTTTGTATCCTGACACTTGTGCAAGCTGATCTATGGTATCCATTAGTGCTTCAATGGATTTTTCCGGGTCCTCTGTTACAATGAGGACATCGTCCGCATACGCAGCTAATTTGAAGGATTCACCCTCTATAGGAATGCCTATGATGTCTGTGTTTGAACGTATCATGCTCAGTAGGGGTTCAATAGCTAGTAGGAAGAGGGCTGGAGAAAGCGGGCAGCCCTGCCTCGTTCCTCTTTTGAGATCTAGTGTATCTGATGTGCCTCCATTCACTACCACTCGGGCTTTCGGATCATTGTACAGTGCCATTACCATCTTTATATATTGTTGGCCTAGTCCGAATTTTTGTATACATTGGTCCAAGTAGGGCCATGACACTCTATCGAATGCTTAACGGTCCCAAGTATCTTGTGCTGGTGGTCGGATTTTTTCTTAGTAATTTAATGCATTCTGGTAGTTGTATCCGTTACTCATTTTAGTTTAAATGAAAGGCATGGAAACAATGACTGACTAGTTAACCGGAAGACACTCACAAAACTGCGTCCTTGGCAACATGTATTACACTGGCACATTAACCTTGTACAAGAAACATGTCCAGGTGTCATGGTGTCACCCAGTAAACAAGTATAGGAAGTGTTTTCAAAATCAAAATCGTTTCTGCATGTTTTATCTGACCAACTTCAAAGTCGAGTTTATAAACCGAGAGCTACCCCTTCTAGAAATTTTGTTTGTAATCATTTTTTGATAGATCCAGTATTAGTTCTATATGTTAAAGAGAAGTACTAACTGACAGTCGTATACACAATTCAGTTCTAAAGTGCAATTGGAAATAACTCTATTAGGAAGTGTATTTGCAGCAGTATGACATATGCTACCACCTGGGTCCTATATAAAATACTTGTAACTGGCTGTGTGACAATATAGGTCCTGATGACCAGCACATGAGAGGCCAGAGAGTAGCAGGGAATAAGACATTTCACACATTGTATGTCTAAAATGACTTTCTGTGCGCGGAAATGGCTAGCAGTCTGGGTCTCTTCCGGATTATAATCCTTAACTTGTGGCATGTCTTATTCCCATATGTTTGGAGTTGGAAGCCAACCAGTAAAATTACTTACACAGTCATTGATTCTCTTTGCCCTCAAGTCTACTTTGGAAGTCACCAGGGTTAAAGGCTGTTTTTTGCATGAGCAGGCAAGATGCCTTTGTTGGCCAATGACAACACGTACATTCTGGTACCAAAAAGAAGTAGGATTTTTCAAGTTTCAAACATGCTAATTTGTATAATGATGACATCACAGAAAATTATATCATAGACATTTAGTGTGAGCATAATATCAAAGGAGATGACCTCACATGATAGAAGTCAGATCGCAGGAGAAGGTCATGTGGCCTTTGGGACAGAGGACGGCCCCACAGGGTACTAAGGCTAGGCTAAATTGCTAAGAAATATTTTATTGTGATCAATAGAAACATGGCTATAAATGGGGAGCTACTTACCACCCATTCTTTATTCACCGGACATATATGGTCTCCAAATTACATTTTTCTTTGTTCTGTAGTTTTCCTACTGTGTGTTTTAGGGTAGCCACTTCTCAATACTCACTGACTTTACTCTGTCTCAAGCACATTAATTCAATCGTTATTTGCTACTACCTTTAAGAGTAAAGATGGGGACAGAAAGAAGTATCTGAGAGAGGCAGTGGGGAATAAAAAAGGAGATAGAGAGAGAAGGAAAAGGATGGGCAATAAATGGGAATAGGAAGAAAGGAAGAAGATAACAAGCATTTGCAATGCAATAGGTCTCGCATTAGGAAAGGTTGAGCTATTGGTATCGTAAATGACAAATTTTTTATTTATGTGTTGGTTTGGAAAATAGTGAATTGAATAGCTTTGTCATTTACAATGCCAATAGTTTTAACTTTCGCAAATGTGACACCTATAGCATTTGTAATGCAATATGTGTTGTATTTAGGGGACTTAGATGTATTGATGTATTGATATTACAAATAAAAATGGCTTTTATTTTTTTAATAATTAATACTTAAGTTATTGTAATTTATAATGGCAATAGCTTTTGTAAATAACTTTTGTGAAGATTATGTTCATTGTATTTTATTGTGATGAAAATCCAAGAACAGAAGTGAACTATTACCATATTTTTGTGACATTTGTAATGAAGCTTGAAACATGGAGAGAACATATTTGAACCAGTTGTTGAATGGTTGCAAAGATTGATGCTGTGGTGGCGCGGAGTGATGTTGTGGTGGCGACAAGTGATGCTGCGGCGTTCAGTGATGCTGTGGTAGCGCATAGTGATGTTGTGGTACCCCTGAGTGATGATCTGGTGGTGCTGAGTGATGCTTTGGTGATGCGATAGATAGATAGAGTGAGTGCGATAGATAGATAGATAGATAGATAGATAGATAGATAGAGGGAGGGCGATAGGTAGAGGGAGGGCGATGGATAGATAGAGTGAGGGCGATAGATAGAGTGAGGGTGATAGAGAGATAGACAGATAAAAGGGTGATAGACAGATAAAGTGTATTTATGTTGCATTGAGTAGAGTGTAAGTATGAGGCATGTAATTATATGGCACTGAGTGGTAATATGGGCAGTGTATATTGTATTCAGTAGAGTGTAATTGTGTGCTGTGTAATTATGTGGCACTGAGTTGTATTTGGAGTGTATGTTGCATTGAGTGCAGTGTAATTATGTAGCGTGTAATTATGTGGCACTGAGTGGTAATATGGGGAGTGTGTGTTGCATTCAGTAGAGTGTAATTATGTGGTGTGTAATTATGTGGCACTGAATGGTATTGTGTGGAGTGTGTGTTGCATTCAGTAGAGTGTAATTATGTGGTGTGTAATTATGTGGCACTGAGTGGTATTTGGAGTGTATGTTGCATTGAGTGCAGTGTAATTATGTGGTGTGTAATTATGTGGCACTGAGTGGTATTTGGAGTGTATGTTGCATTAAGTGCAGTGTAAATATGTGGCGTGTAATTATGTGGCACTGAGTGGTATTTGGAATGTACGTTGCATTGAGTGCAGAGTAATTATGTGGAGTTTAATTATGTGGCACTGAGTGGTATTTGGAGCGTATGTTACATTGAGTGCAGTGTAATTATGTGGCCCTGAGTGGTATTTGGAGTGTATATTGCGTTGAGTGCAGTGTAATTATGTAGCATATAATTATGTGGCACTGAGTGGTATTGTGTGGAGTGTATGTTGTATTCAGTAGAGTGTAATTATGAGGCGTGTAATTATGTGGTACTGAGTGGTATTTTGAGTGTGTTGCATTGAGTGCAGTGTAATTATGTGGCGCGTAACTATGTGGCACTGAGTGTTATTTGGAGTGTATATTGCATTGAGTGCAGTGTAATTATGTGGCGTGTAATTATGTGGCACTGAGTGGTATTTGGAGTGTATGTTGCATTGAGTGCAGTGTAATTATGTAGCATATAATTATGTGGAACTGAGTGGTATTGTGTGGAGTGTGTGTTGCATTCAGTAGAGTCTAATTATGTGGCGTGTAATTATGTGGTACTGAGTGGTATTTGGAGTGTATGTTGCATTGAGTGCAGAGTAATTATGTGGCGTGTAACTATGTGGCACTGAGTGGTATTTGGAGTGTATGTTGCATTGAGTGCAGTGTAATTATGTGGCACTGAGTGGTATTTGGAGTGTATGTTGCGGTGAGCGCAGTGTAATTATGAAGCATATAATTATGTGGCACTGAGTGGTATTATTTGGGGAGTGTATGTTGTATTCAGTAGAGTGTAATTGTGTGGCGTGTAATTATGTGGCACTGAGTGGTATTGTTTGGAGTGTATGTTTCATGAGTGCAGTGTAATTATGCAGCATATAATTATGTAGCACTGAATGGTATTGTGTGGAGTGTCTGCATTCAGTAGAGTGTAATTATGTGGTGTGTAATTATGGGGCATTGAGTGGTATTTTGAGTGTATGTTGCATTGTGTGCAGTGTAATTATGTTGCATATAACTATGTGGCACTGAGAGGTATTTGGAGTGTATGTTGCATTGAGTGCTGTGTAAATATGTGGCGTGTAATTAGGTGGTACTGAGTGGTATTTGGAAAGTATGTTGCATTGAGTGCAGTGTAATTATGTGGCGTGTAATTATGTGGCACTGAGTGGTATTTGGAATGTATGTTGCATTGAGTGCAGTGTAATTATGTGGAGTGAAATTATGTGGCACTGAGTGGTATTTGAAGTGTATGTTGCATTGAGTGCAGTGCAATTATGTGGCGTGCAATTATGTGGCACTGTGTGGTATTTGGAGTGTATGTTCCATTGCAGAGTGTGTGAGGGTGCTGAGTGTGAGGGAATGGTGGCATGCTGCGCTTTAGATGAATATGTTTAAAAGTAAAGTGTGCCATACTGCGATTGCTACAATAGTTAATTGTGGATGCGTTAACAATTGATCTGTGCACTGATGGCTGGTTGTGTGTGTGCCTGTAGAAATGGTGCACTGATGGCTGGTGGTGTTTGTGCCTGGTGAAAGCGTGCACTGACGGCTGGTGGTGTGTGTGGGCCTGGCCGGTTGGTGGTGTGTATACATGGTGGAAGCGTGCACTGATGGCTGGTGGTGTGTGTGCCTGGTGAAAGCGTGCACTGATGGCTGGTGGTGTGTGTGCCTGGTGAAAGCGTGCACTGATGGCTGGCGGTGTGTGTGTGTGTGCCTGGTGAAAGCGTGCACTGACGGCTGGTGGTGTGTGCCTGGTGTAAGCGTGCCCTGACGACTGATGGTGTCTGTGCCCGGTGAAAGTGTGCACTGACGGCCGGTGGTGTGTATGCCTGGTGAAAACGTGCACTGATGGCTGGTGGTGTGTGTGTGCCTGTTGAAAGCATGCACTGATGGCTGGTGGTGTGTGTGTGCCTGGCCAGCTGGTGGTGTGTGTGCCTGGTGGAAGCGTGCACTGATGGCTGGTAGTGTGTGTCTCTGGTGAAAGCGTGCACTGACAGCTGGTGGTGTGTGCCTGGTGAAAGCGTGCACTGACGGCTGGTGGTGTGTGTGCCTGGTGAAAGCGTGCACTGCCATTTGGTGGTGTGTGTGCCTGATGGAAGCGTGTACTGAAGGCTGGTGGTGTTTGTGCCCAGTGAAAGCGTGCACTGATGACTGATGGTGTCTGTGCCTGTTGAGAGTGTGCACTGACGGCCAGTGGTGTGTATGCCTGGTGAAAGCGTGCACTGATGACTGGTGGTGTGTGTGTGTGCCTGGTGAAAGCGTGCACTGACGGCCAGTGGTGTGTATGCTTCGTGAAAGCGTGCACTGATGGCTGGTGGTGTGTGTTTGTGCCTGGTGAAACTGTGCACTGACGGCCGGTGGTGTGTATGCCTAGTGAATGCGTGCACTGATGACTGATTGTGTCTGTGCCTGGTGAGAGTGTGCACTTAGGGCCGTTGGTGTGTATGCCTGGTGTAAGCGTGCACTGATGGCGGGTGGTGTGTGTGTGCCTGGTGAAAGCGTGCACTGACGGCCGGTGGTGTGTATGCCTAGTGAATGCGTGCACTGATGACTGATGGGTCTGTGCCTGGTGAGAGTGTGCACTGACGGCCGGTGGTGTGTATGCCTGGTAAAATCGTGCACTGATGGCTTGTGGTGTGTGTGTGTGTGCCAGGTGAAAGCGTGCACTGACGGTCGGTGGTGTGCATGCCTAGTGAAAGCGTGCACTGATGGCTGGTGGTGTGTGTGTGTGCCTGGTGAAAGCGTGCACTGACGGCCGGTGGTGTGTGTGCCTGGTGAAAGCGTGCACTGACGGCCGGTGGTGTGTATGCCTGGTGAAAGCGTGCACTGATGGCTGGTGGTGTGTGTGTGTGCCTGGTGAAAGCATGCACTGATGGCTGGTGGTGTGTGTGTGCCTCTGATGGCCGGTGGTGTGTATGCCTGGTGAATGCGTGCACTGATGGCTGATGGTGTCTGTGCCTGGTGAGTGTGTGCACTGACGGCCGGTGGTGTGTATGCCTGGTGAAAGCATGCACTGATGGCGGGTGGTGTGTGTGTGTGTGCCTGGTGAAAGCGTGCACTGACGCCTGGTGGTGTGTATGCCTGGTGAAAGCGTGCACTGATGGCTGGTGGTGTGTGTGTGTGTGCCTGGTGAAAGTGTGCACTGATGGCCAGTGGTGTGTATGCCTAGTGAAAGCGTGTACTGATGGCTGGCGGTGTGTGTGTGTGCCTGGTGAAAGCGTGCACTGACGGCTGGTGATGTGTGTGCCTGGTGGAAGCGTGCACTGATGACTGATGGTGTCTGTGCCCGGTGAAAGTGTGCACTGACGGCCGGTGGTGTGTATGCCTGGTGAAAGCGTGCACTGATGGATGGTGGTGTGTGTGTGCCGGTTGAAAGCATGCAATGATGGCTGGTTGTGTGTGTGTGCCTGTCCGCCTTGTGGTGTGTGTGCCTGGTGGAAGCGTGCACTGACGGCCGGTGGTGTGTATGCCTGGTGAAAGCGTGCACTGATGGCTGGTGGTGTGTGTGTATATGCCTGGCGAAAGCGTGCACTGATGGCTTGTGGTGTGTGTGTGTGTGTGCCTGGTGAAAGGGTGCACTGATGGCTGGTGGTGTGTGTGTGTGTGTGTGCCTGGTGAAAGGGTGCACTGATGGCTGGTGGTGTGTGTGTATGCCTGGTGAAAGCGTGCACTGATGTCTGGTGGTGTGTGTGCCTGGTGAAAGCGTGCACTGATGGCTGGTGATGTGTGTGTGCCTGGTGAAAGCAGGCACTGATGGCTGGTGGTGTGTGTGTGCCTCTGATGGCCGGTGGTGTGTATGCCTGGTGAATGCGTGCACTGATGGCTGATGGTGTCTGTGCCTGGTGAGAGTGTGCACTGACGGCCGGTGGTGTGTATGCCTGGTGAAAGCGTGCACTGATGGCGGGTGGTGTGTGTGTGTGCTCCTGGTGAAAGCGTGCACTGACGGCCTGTGGTGTGTATGCCTGGTGAAAGCGTGCACTGATGGCTGGTGGTGTGTGTGTGTGCCTGGTGACAGCATGCACTGACGCCTGGTGGTGTGTATGCCTGGTGAAAGCATGCACTGATGGCTGGTGGTGTGTGTGCCTGGTGAAAGTGTGCACTGATGGCCGGTGATGTGTATGCCTAGTGAAAGCGTGTACTGATGGCTGGCGGTGCGTGTGTGTGCCTGGTGAAAGCGTGCACTGATGGATGGTGGTGTGTGCCTGGTGGAAGCGTGCACTGATGACTGATGGTGTCTGTGCCCAGTGAAAGTGTGCACTGACGGGCGGTGGTGTGTATGCCTGGTGAAAGCGTGCACTGATGGATGGTGGTGTGTGTGTGCCGGTTGAAAGCATGCAATGATGGCTGATGGTGTGTGTGCCTGTCCGGCTTGTGGTGTGCGTGCCTGGTGGAAGCGTGCACTGATGGCTGGTAGTGTGTGTCTCTGGTAAAAGCGTGCACTGACAGCTGGTGGTGGGTGCCTGGTGAAAGCGTGCACTGACGGCTGGTGGTGTGTGTGCCTGGTGAAAGCGTGCACTGACGGTGGTGGTGTGTATGCCTGGTGAATGCGGGCACTGATGGCTGATGGTGTCTGTGCCTGGTGAGAGTGTGCACTGAGGGCTGGTGGTGCGTATGCCTGGTGAAAGCGTGCACTGATGGCTGGTGGTGTGTGTGTGTGTGTGCCTGGTGAAAGCGTGCACTGACGGCCGGTGGTGTGTATGCCATTTTGAATGTGTGCGCTGGTGGTGTGTGTGTGTGTGCGCGTGCCTGGTGAGAGAGTGCACTGACGGCCGGTGGTGTGTATGCCTGGTGAATGCGTGCACTGATGGCTGGTGGTGTGTGTGTGTGTGTGTGTGCGCGTGCCTGGTGAAAGCGTGCACTGATGGCTGGTGGTGTGTTTGTGTGTGTGCCTGGTGAAAGGTAGAAGGAAGCGCTATGGACTGTGTGTGAAATCCAAGAAAGAGTTCAGAATGCAAAGGCAGAGGGCAGCTCGGGTTACAAGCTGCCTTTGAAGAAGATAAGGGGAAACTGGGAAAGGCTTGGGTCCTGTCACTATCCGGCCTGGACCACTCTTCATAAAGTAAACAAACAAAGTGGCCGGACAGCTTGAATTTCAATGATCATTCACCACCTAGTTCAATTAGTTACTTGGTTGGACAAACATGTGTCTTGATTTACTTTTTTTATTTTATAAAAAGATTTAGAAATTTTTTTTAGCGTCAAAAGACACAACGAAACATTAACAGACTTTACAAACAATACATTCAATAAATTGAAAGCAACAATACGGAAAATGAAGACTTAAACCAAGGAAATTCAAACAACATAATTTTCATAGACAACTGTACTATGCCTCGAGTTAAGTAATCTATGAGGCACCAATCCTGGATATGGAATAAACAAGTGGACTAACAGAATGGAATACTAGCCTACTTGTTATCATCTGCAAAGAATACACAGTGCATTTATCACCAAGTGCTGCAAAATAGGAATTACAAAGAGACTGCTCTACAATTTGCACATGTATTAGTTACATTCCTATTGAGCCTTAGAACATTGGTATCTTGCAGGTAAAGACGTCGACGCGTTTCGAACCCAACTGTGTTTGACGGGTTCTCCTCAGGACATGGACTGGGGGGTCGTTGTCACTATGAAGTAAGTTGTAGCGTGGGGGTGGGGGTGCACTCAATACTACTTTCAGTCTCCTCAAGAACAGGCTGGACACTATGTCTACGCAGTGAGGGTTTTATTTTTATAAATGTCTTTCTAGTGCGTAGTGTTAGACGTTCGCGTGCAAACTCTGCTCGGTCCGTCTTGGCTTTAGGTAAGGGTCCTTTGAGTTCAGCTAGTCCTCTTCACGTGGCGATGTCCAAAGCCTCTTTGGGTACAGCCAGCTCGGGGAAAAGAAAAGGCGAGAGAAAAGCCGTCAGCTTAAGGTTCTGACACTTCTCAAAGTCACCGGGGAACTCAGGGGTGTGAAGGGTCACCTGTGTATATGTTACAATCTAGTGCACACTGTGTCTCTCGATAGTGAGGGATAGAAGGTAGGGTAAGGGGGGGGAGAACGGAGGCGTGTAAGGGTAGAACGGAAGGTGAGCTACACACCCTGTCACTCGCTGTGCCCCTTACGCCCAACCCAAGCCGCCCAGCGCCGCCGTACCTTGTCCAGCCACACTCCTCCCTCGGGAGTGTGGCACGGCGATTCACCGGGTCGTTGGCCTCCTGGCACTCCCACTCTGTCCTCGTTAGCACCGCTTCTGTCTTCGTCCACGTTGTCCGTCTCGCGTCTCTCCTCCGCGATCTCGCTTCCTCCTTCCTGGATGACGACATCCCCGTAGTACAGGGCTTCTGCCCCTTTGGCCATACAGACACCGCTGACGTCATGGGGGGGTGTGTCCTCGTGCCTTAGGGAATCCCAATTAAAGGCGCCGTGTCCCTCGTCGATTGCATGTAGGGGACGGCTGTCCCAGTCCGACTGAAGGGAAGGAGGGGAAACAGAGTCAGGCGTCCACCAGTCCAACGGGGTTTCCTCCGCACCCACCCCGTTACACACCTCCCCCCTTGGATTCTCCCGATCGGGGAGAATAGGAGTCCGGGACAAGTAGTCCGCATTACCGTTCTCAGACCCTTTTCGATGAACGACAGTGAAAGCATATGGTTGGAGGAACAGAAACCACCGCAACACTCTCGCATTCTGGGACTTGTTCCTTTGCATCCACTGGAGGGGAGCATGGTCTGTATACAATACAAAGGGTTTCCCTTCCAAGTAATACCTCAGTTTGTCAATAGACCAGCGAATAGCAAGGCACTCCTTTTCTACTGTAGGATACTTGCGTTCACGTGGATGTAACTTCCTACTGATGAACAGAACGGGGTGTTCCAAACCGTCCACCCCCTCTTGTGACATCACCGCCCCTATCCCATTGTCTGAGGCGTCAGTAGCTAGGGAGAAGGGTTTCGTAAAGTCAGGTGGAATCAGTACCGGGCTGGAGGTGATTGCTTTCTTCAGGGTCACAAATGACCTCGCAGCTTCATCTGATGGAGGTTTGCTAAGAGTGTTTTTGACACTTTTCTTAAGGAGATCCGTCAAAGGAGCTGCTATGATTGCAAAGTTTTCTATGAACCTCCTATAATAGCCAATCAGGCCCAGGAAGGCTCTAAGATCTCTTTTTGTGGAGGGGAAAGATGTATTGGTAATAGCCCTGATTTTCTCCTCTTGGGGTGCTATAACTCCCTCACCCAACATATAGCCTAGATATTTAACTTTGGGAAAGGCGGCTCTGGATTTCTTCGCATTTATATGAAGGCCTGCCTGTTGTAGGGCCCCAAGTATCTTGGAAACATGTTCCAAATGGTCCTCCCATGTTGTACTAAAGATGACAATGTCATCCAAGTAGACTGAGCTATATTGAGTGTGCTCTGCTAACACTCCGGTCATCAACCTTTGAAAAGTCGCTGGAGCGCCATGAAGACCGAAAGGCAAGACATTAAATTCAAACAGGCCCTCATCAGTGGCAAAAGCGGTTTTGTGTTTGTCCCTCTCTCTCAATGGCACCTGCCAATAGCCTTTGGTCAGGTCCAAGGTCGTAATGTATCTTGCCCCTCCTATCCTCTCTATAAGCTTGTCTACTCTTGGAATGGGAAAAGCGTCAAAGGAAGAGATCGCATTGAGGGCTCTAAAATCCATACAGAACCTGGTGGACCCGTCTGGCTTAGAAACCATTACTATAGGGGAGGACCAGTTGCTCCGAGAAGGTCTTATAACCCCTAAATCAAGCATGTCCCTTACTTCCTTTTTCACGTCCGCCCTTCTTGCTGCTGGTATTCTGTACGCCCTCTGTTTTACGATCTTTCCTTCCTCAGTCTCAATGCAATGTTCTGCCATATGGGTGCGACCGGGTTTGTCTGAAAACAACCCCGAAAAAGGTCTTAAGGTCTGTAACAGATCTCTGGTTTCGGTCTCTGTTAGCCAGGGTTGATGGGTAGTTGCTCTAAGGTAGACTGTGCTTCCTGTGTGGGTATTACTAAGTGTGTGTCCCTAGGAATGGGTCCCAGCCATTTTTTCAACATATTTATATGAAACGTTTGCTGTCGTGAGGGTGACATTTGTACTCTATAGGTTGTTCTGCCTATGCTTTCTGTGATTTTGTATGGCCCCATCCATTCACTTCTAAATTTCTGGGTGGATGACGGTAGGAGTACTAAGGCCCAATCACCCTTCTCTAACTTTCTCCATTTTTTTCCTTTGTCGTAGTAGACTTTCTGTTTTTGCTGAGCTTTCTCTAGATTTGAGTAAGCTAGGTCTCTCAGTTTACCCAGTCTTGATTGCAACTGTTGTGTATACTCAAGGAGTGATCTCTGTTCATTGGCCTCTTCCCTCTCCCAGGCTTCCTTTGTAATTTCTAGGAGGGTTCTTGGCTGTCTCCCATAGAGTAACTCAAAAGGGGAGTACCCTAAACTGCTTTGTACTTGGGAACGAAGGACATACAGGGCTAGGGGTAGCAATTTGTCCCAATCCTGCTTTTCAGCGGAGAGCATTTTTTTTAAAGTGGTTTTTAAAGTCCTGTTATATCGCTCCACAAGGCCATCTGTCTGTGGGTGGTAGACAGATGTTTTGATATGTTTAAGATCCAGGGTCTTACACACCTCTTTCATAAGTTTAGAGACAAAAGGCGTCCCCTGATCTGTTAAGATTTCTCTGGGGAACCCAACCCTTGAAAATACCTCCACTAGTTTGTCAGCTACGTTCTTTGTGGTGGGGGCGCCAAGAGCAAAGGCCTCAGGGAACCGGGTGTTGTAATCTACGAGTACAAGAGCATAGGTGTGTCCTCTTGTGGTACGTGGAAGGGGCCCTATTAAATCCATACCCACCCTTTCAAAAGGATTCCCTATCACCGGTAAGGGCTGCAGAGGAACAGCTGCTGGTCTGCTCATGTTTCTCTTTTGACAGACTTCACACTGCTTACAATAAGTCTCGGCTTCTTTGTATATACCAGGCCAAAAGAATAGTTTTACTATGGTCTGGGTTGTTTTCTCTGGACCTGAATGACCTGCGGTCAAATGGGTATGGGCATAAAATAGGATCTGTTCCCTAAAGTCCTGGGGCACTACTAGTTGCGGGGCATCCCCCACCTTCCCTTCTCTGTACAACAAATCATTCTTTATCCTAAACCTAGGATATGGTGTGTCTGGTTGGTCTTGTGAGCTGTGTGCGGTTTCCCAAGCGTTCAAGAGGGTAGGGTCATTGGCTTGGGCGAACTTAAAACTTCTATCTATCACCCAGGGCTCGGTGGTTAGATAGTCGTCTTGGGGTTGCGCTTCCTGGCGTTCGTTTAGTTCCCTTCTAAATAGAGAGAGGAAATCTGGGTTATCTACTCCTAAAATCAGGTCCTCTGGAAGGGAATCTACTACCCCTACTTTTACTGTGCAAGGGGGTCGGTTTTCAGGGTGCAATGTTACCTGGGCGACCTGATATGGTTTTACGTCCCCGTGTACACACCTAATGTGAACTAAGGAATTGGATACTATTTGGGACTCTTGGACGCGTTTCTTTTGAATTACAGACTGCCTACAGCCTGAGTCCAACAATGCTTTTACCCAATTTGTATTGACTATTACTCTTACGTAAAACGACGGTCCCATCTCGGCAGAATACCACACAGCCTTGGGGAGGTATCCAACCTCCATGGGTTCTTCGTTGTTCCGTTTTCTTGGGCAGTGTCTGGCGATATGTCCCCATTCCCCACACTCGAAGCACTGTGGTCCTTTCATGGGGGATATCACATCCATTTTCATAGGTCGTTGTTTCAGGGGTTCTATAAACTGCTTGGTTTTTTTTTCTTGTCTAACCACAGTCCCCACTTTCAGTCCTTTCTCGTTTTCCCAGGGCAAGTTCCGGGGCTGGGCTCTTGAAAAATTGGATGCCATCTCGATGGCCTGGGCAGGTGTGAGGCCCGAGTGTTGCCTTAACCACCTTTGTGTGCCATAGGGTAGGGCTTCCATGAATTGTTCTAGGTAGATGCTAGACATTATCTCTTCTTTAGTGCGACTCTCTGGTTTTAACCACTTATCCGCGGCCATTTTCAGACGCAAGTACAACGTCTTCGGGTTTTCTTCCGCTACTCCTCTTTCTTTTCTAAACCTTAGTCGGTAAGCTTCAGCGTCCAAACCTAAGTGGTCTAGGATAACTGCCTTTATGTCAGTATACGATGTGGTGCCTGCATGGTTTGCGACCTGATAAGCCGCTTGTGCCTCCCCCGATAGCAGTGGAGCTAGAAAGAAAGGCCATTTTTCCTCTGGCCATCCGCAAGCCCAAGCTGCTCTTTCAAAGTTGGTGAGGAAGGCATCTGGGTCTTCACCTGAGACATATTTTTGCAGAGAGACTCCTGCTGGATGCTGTGAATACGTCCTCCTTTCCAGGGGTATCGGTGTGCCGGGGCTTTGTACCGCCTTTTGGAGACCTTCCATTTGTGCTGACATTGAATTTCTAAACATTGTCCTGTCCGCATCGGCGGTTGAAATTTGTTGAGTGATAGCCCATTCTAGCTTCTGTTGCCCCTCTATCAGGTGTTGGATTACCTGATCCATCACTGATTCCTGGATGGTAGGGGCGGATCCCACTTCTGACACCAGTTGTAGCGTGGGGGTGGGGGTGCACTCAATACTACTTTCAGTCTCCTCAAGAACAGGCTGGACACTATGTCTACGCAGTGAGGGTTTTATTTTTATAAATGTCTTTCTGGTGCGTAGTGTTAGACGTTCGCGTGCAAACTCTGCTCGGTCCGTCTTGGCTTTAGGTAAGGGTCCTTTGAGTTCAGCTAGTCCTCTTCACGTGGCGATGTCCAAAGCCTCTTTGGGTACAGCCAGCTCGGGGAAAAGAAAAGGCGAGAGAAAAGCCGTCAGCTTAAGGTTCTGACACTTCTCAAAGTCACCGGGGAACCCAGGGGTGTGAAGGGTCACCTGTGTATATGTTACAATCTAGTGCACACTGTGTCTCTCGATAGTGAGGGATAGAAGGTAGGGTAAGTGGGGGGAGAAAGGAGGCGTGTAAGGGTAGAACGGAAGGTGAGCTACACACCCTGTCACTCGCTGTGCCCCTTACGCCCAACCCAAGCCGCCCAGCGCCGCCGTACCTTGTCCAGCCACACTCCTCCCTCGGGAGTGTGGCACGGCGATTCACCGGGTCGTTGGCCTCCTGGCACTCCCGCTCTGTCCTCGTTAGCACCGCTTCTGTCTTCGTCCACGTTGTTCGTCTCGCGTCTCTCCTCCGCGTTCTCGCTTCCTCCTTCCTGGATGACGACATCCCCGTAGTACAGGGCTTCCGCCCCTTTGGCCATACAGACACCGCTGACGTCATGGGGGGGTGTGTCCTCGTGCCTTAGGGAATCCCAATTAAAGGCGCCGTGTCCCTCGTCGATTGCATGTAGGGGACGGCTGTCCCAGTCCGACTGAAGGGAAGGAGGGGAAACAGAGTCAGGCGTCCACCAGTCCAACGGGGTTTCCTCCGCACCCACCCCGTTACATAATTACAAAAACTATATCAGAGAAGGGCTGATTGGTATAAACTTCTTGCATGGACTCACACACTTAAAAGTTAAAAAGTACCTTTTTGGCGGGGGGTTCAGATCACTCCCTGCGATTGAAAAAGTATAAAGATCCAAATTAAAGTCATGCCTCCAGAGTGCCTATAGTGTATAAATAATGAACTACAACATCCAGGACATACCTCGAAGATGCGCCAAGGTGGCGATCACTGGGAGGGGTGCCGGCACAGATCAGTTATTCGATGTGCAGGTCAGGAAAGCTGAAAAAAGCGGGGGGCACCTGTTACTAAGCCTCATTGGGTTTTGGGGATGTTAGGCAGGGTTTTAAACAAGATAGGTTCCTACCTTTGTTGTGCGGGCATAAATCCCTTCGTGGACGCTTGTGCAAGCGGCAGCCGCCGCCTGGGCTTGTGCGTTGTTAGGACACAAGACAGGCGTTTTAGTAACGCATAGTATTTCGCGTTCTTAGTGTGAACTCCATTGAAAAATACGTAATCTTACTTCTCTATGGCGTTTAGAAGCGCTTGGATCCGGCACCCAGCTCGTTGTGAAAAGACAGCTTGTGACTGGAGGGGGCGTGTCTAGCTGTATTTGAGTCCGCCGTGTTCGCGGTGTATCTTGGGAAACGTAGTTTGGAATGTCTTCTCTCATGGGTAGAGCGAAAATGTAAAGTGCAATGAAGAAAGGATCATACTGGAGGCATATATGGACCTGTTAAAACTTGATGGAGAAGCAGGAGAATCTTTTAACTGAACCGCTTTTAGATTTGGTATAACAACGTCACATGAGCAGCAACAGGCAGAAGCAAGGGCACGTAGCGGGCGTGCAAGGTTTTAGAGGTTACTGAATTCATTGAGATCGTTCAGTCCATCCATGGCAGTGTTGAACTTCAAGATGAGGTAGGCCTCTTTTTGTGCCAGTCGTACATCTGGGTCTCCGCCCGCTCCAGGGGTGTTTTTTATACTTGCTAAAATTATCCATTTAAGGTCATTGACCGAGTGTGCTTTCTTCAGGAAGTGGGACACCAGGGGTGCTGTCAGTACTTTGTTGTTTATCCTGGATCTGTGTTGGATTATGCGTTGGCGCACTTCCTGGGTTGTTTTGCCTATGTAGACTTTACCGCAGGGACATGTGATGGCATATACTGCGTATTTGGTCTTACAGTTCGTAAAGTCTTCGTACCGCCAATGTTTTTTGCCATCCGTGAAATGGGTGCCTTCCATCGTGAGGCTGCATACCGAGCTCGTACCACATTTGTGATGTCCTTTCACTGGGCCCATATTGAAGAGTGTACTCTGTGTTTCTCTTTTGGTAGTACCTCTGGTCGAAGAGATCTGTTGTCCAATACTCCAGTTTTTTTTCAAAGCAAACAGCGGTTTGCCGATCTCAGGAATGATTTCCTCGACGAGGTACCAGTTATTGCGGATGATCTTCTGCACCGGATTGGTATGAGGTCCAAACGTGGAAACGCACACCATCCTTTCTAGTTTCGGTTTGTCTCTCTTCTGCTGGAGATGTTCTCGAGGAGTCCATCTGGCTCTTTTCATCGAGTGCTTGAGCAGTTTTGCTGGGTACCCTCTCTCCTTCAGCTTGTCAGTAAGAGCTTCACCGTGTATCACAAAGTCTTCTGTTGATGAACAATTCCTTCTAACCCAGAAGATCATCCGCAATAACTGGCACCTCGTCGAGGAAATCATTCCTGAGATCGGCAAACCGCTGTTTGCTTTGAAAAAAAACTGGAGTATTGGACAACAGATCTCTTCGACCAGAGGTACTACCAAAAGAGAAACACAGAGTACACTCTTCAATATGGGCCCAGTGAAAGGACATCACAAATGTGGTACGTGCTCGGTATGCAGCCTCACGATGGAAGGCACCCATTTCACGGATGGCAAAAAACATTGGCGGCACGAAGACTTTACGAACTGTAAGACCAAATACGCAGTATATGCCATCACATGTCCCTGAGGTAAAGTCTACATAGGCAAAACAACCCAGGAAGTGCGCCAACGCATAATCCAACACAGATCCAGGATAAACAACAAAGTACTGACAGCACCCCTGGTGTCCCACTTCCTGAAGAAAGCACACTCGGTCAATGACCTTAAATGGACAATTTTAGCAAGTATAAAAAACACCCCTGGAGCGGGCGGAGACCCAGATGTACGACTGGCACAAAAAGAGGCCTACCTCATCTTGAAGTTCAACACTGCCATGGATGGACTGAACGATCTCAATGAATTCAGTAACCTCTAAAACCTTGCACGCCCGCTACGTGCCCTTGCTTCTGCCTGTTGCTGCTCATGTGACGTTGTTATACCAAATCTAAAAGCGGTTCAGTTAAAAGATTCTCCTGCTTCTCCATCAAGTTTTAACAGGTCCATATATGCCTCCAGTATGATCCTTTCTTCATTGCACTTTACATTTTCGCTCTACCCATGAGAGAAGACATTCCAAACTACGTTTCCCAAGATACACCGCGAACACGGCGGACTCAAATACAGCTAGACACGCCCCCTCCAGTCACAAGCTGTCTTTTCACAACGAGCTGGGTGCCGGATCCAAGCGCTTCTAAACGCCATAGAGAAGTAAGATTACGTATTTTTCAATGGAGTTCACACTAAGAAAGCGAAATACTATGCGTTACTAAAACGTCTGTCTTGTGTCCTAACAGCGCACAAGCCCAGGCGGCGGCTGCCGCTTGCACAAGCGTCCACGAAGGGATTTATGCCCGCACAACAAAGGTAGGAACCTATCTTGTTTAAAACCCTGCCTAACATCCCCAAAACCCAATGAGGCATAGTAACAGGTGCCCCCCGCTTTTTTCAGCTTTCCTGACCTGCACATCGAATAACTGATCTGTGCCTGCACCCCTCCCAGTGATCGCCACCTTGGCGCATCTTCGAGGTATGTCCTGGATGTTGTAGTTCATTATTTATACACTATATGCACTCTGGAGGCATGACTTTAATTTGGATCTTTATACTTTTTCAATCGCAGGGAGTGATCTGAACCCCCCGCCAAAAAGGTACTTTTTAACTTTTAAGTGTGTGAGTCCATGCAAGAAGTTTATACCAATCAGCCCTTCTCTGATATAGTTTTTGTAATTACTTCATAGTGACAACGACCCCCCAGTCCATGTCCTGAGGAGAACCCGTCAAACACAGTTGGGTTCGAAATGCGTCAACGTCTTTACCTGCAAGATACCAATGTTCTAAGGCTCAATAGGAATGTAACTAATACATGTGCAAATTGTAGAGCAGTCTCTTTGTAATTCCTATTTTGCAGCAATTGGTGATAAATGCACTGTGTATTCTTTGCAGATGATAACAAGTAGGCTAGTATTCCATTCTGTTAGTCCACTTGTTTATTCCATATCCAGGATTGGTGCCTCATAGATTACTTAACTCGAGGCATAGTACAGTTGTCTATGAAAATTATGTTGTTTGAATTTCCTTGGTTTAAGTCTTCATTTTCCGTATTGTTGCTTTCAATTTATTGAATGTATTGTTTGTAAAGTCTGTTAATGTTTCGTTGTGTCTTTTGACGCGAAAACATTTTTCTAAATATTTTTATAAAATAAAAAAAGTAATTCAAGACACATGTTTGTCCAACCTAGTAACTAATTGAACTAGGTGGTGAATGATCATTGAAATTCAAGCTGTCCGGCCACTTTGTTTGTTTACTTTTTGAAGAAGATAAGGCAGCACTGGGCAACCATGCCAGCATTCCATGGAGCAGACGGTCGTTCACGTTAGAAGTGTGATGCCCTGAGGACATATGGCACTGTGAGGAGCCTGGGATACACATGTAGATGCTAAGTGCCTGAGGAGATAAGGAGCGGAAGGAATTCTTTTCAAGTGTGATGCCGAGACTCGGGAGAAAAGCGCGTGCACGGGCACATGCACTGTGCGTTATCCGTCTCCCAAAGCCCTTGGTTTTAAGAGTTGGTTTCAACACAATAGTTTCGAGTAATAAATTACTCGACCTAAAAATGAACATAGCGAGAATAACAGAGGTGTTCTCTTGCTGCCTTTGGTTCCTCCTGCCGCCGCCCTTCTGTAATTCCTGACTACCCCTGGTGGGACGAAGGTCCCAGGGCCACGCAGGCACTGTCGCGCCACCAGCGCAATTGCGAGTCTGCACACTCTGGGACTCCAATCCCCAGAGTGCACCGCTGTGCCACACCACTGCCGCGGGGGAGGCGGGGCCAATGCGCTCATAGCGCAGCCTCTCCCACCGCGACGCGGGACCTGCGCGGACCAAGGGCTGGCCCGTCTGAGGCCAAAGGAGGTTGGGGGGGGGGGGCACCTTATTTGGTTTTTGGATTTGGGGAGCCTTCTGATGTCTTTGTCCCGGTCGTTGGAACACCCAGGTGTAAGGTAATGTGAAGCACCTTGTCAACAATTTACTTTACTTTGCTGTCTGGTGGATTTATATTGTCTTACTTGAAATAACTGGCTATCTTTGACATACAATGAGTAAACGGAGAGGGGTAGCCGTGACTTTGGATGCTTTTATCATAAGGGCTGAGTCGCTCTCAGACAGCTATCACTTCAGAGACTAGGTGTAATGAGGTTGATAGGGGTGCTTCACCCTTGGGGCCTCCAACGGAAGCGCTTGAAACAAAGTTGGATTACATAAAGGATGTGATTGCCAAGAACTTTGACTTGCTTTGGGGGAAATTAACGCACTTGAACTCTGCTATGGACAAGTTAGGCGGGGGGAAGCTGAATAATGTTTTTACTGATGCGGGGGTGGAATCCTATAACATCCACAATGTCCGTGGCTGACAAACGTGGCCCGAGTTACAATCAATTGGTATTGCTCCACCCATAGACATACCCGTTGCTATCTCAAGTGTATCTTGTCAAAACCAAGGAGACCATTTTGTGTCTAACCCTACCCCTATTGGGAGAGAAAACCAGGCTACGTCAAGACTAGACAACCTAAATAATTTAAATCCGGCCGTAGAGAATGCAAATTGTAATCAGCCCCAGTCGGGTATCACCGTAGCTGACTCCATTAATGACACTGGAGAACACCTTAGGGATATACGCACAAGCCCAAACACCGATGTCCTGAGCCTACCGCCTGTCTCTAGTCCTTATGTGTTAGTTCTGGCTGGTGTTCCAAACCTTGCTGGGGGCCAGAGGGAGTCCTGGTCAGATCTCCAAAATAAATCTGTAGACTGGCTACGTAAACACAATAGCTTTCACCCTTCCTTAATGGATGCAATTATTATGGCCAGGAGAGTAGGGTGGGTTGGCCAATCAAGTAAGAACATCAACAGCGATTGTATTGTTCTCAATTTTCGGAGACCGCAAACGATCCGTCGCTTACTAACTACCAGAGAACAGTCCTTTGCTGTAAATACAGGCATTTGTGCACTAAGGCTATTTCTATAAACTACTAGCAACACCGGTTAGGGATTCTGACATACTTGCTCAGACAGCTAATAGGTTCCATGCACTTTCCAATCTGGGCGCTCAGGACTGACAACCACCATTGACGCCCAAAACACAGGTCCATGATGGGGCCCGATTGGGCACCGAACCCATGCCTCATAAGGACAAAGATATGGCGGTGACAACTAGGGCTAGCAGTGGGGCTGAACTGAGCGTCCTAAGTTGGAATGTGGCGGGGCCACCGAACTAGGCTTGATAATCAGGACTGGCTGTGCATAATAAAGGAACATGATATAGTCATGTTCCAGGAGACCTGGGCCACTGAAGATTTATATATCGAAGGGTTTCAATGTTTCAATGTTGTAGCTCTGAGTCCAAAAATGGGCAGATAATCGGGGGGCCTTTTTATTGGGATTAACGTGGCTGCTGAATGCAGTTTTAACTTTTAAGGCACTTCCGACTAACAGCCAAAAGTTGTGCTTTTTAAAATGAGAGTTTGTTTCACCTGGTAAACTTTTATAACAATGACTTTTACTCCGTCCCTTATAAGAACTTCATTGAGCTTTTTGATTCGATTTCAAACTTGGACACTCAGCTTAATATAGAGGGTCCTACTGGGATTTTGTTGGGGGGTGATTTTAATGCTAAACTTACTAAGAAGGAGTACGATGCAGGGATGAGTAACTCTGGACCATCTATTCGTAGGGGCGCTGAACTAGCTATGTTCCTAAAATCTTATAATCTGGTCAATGTCGTGGATCTGGTGGGAGGCCACAATGCAACCAACCATATACAACCAACATTCAGGGGAAGGGGATGTTGTTTAACAATTGATTTTGTTTTCATCTCCCCTTCTCTCGAAGATCAACTAAAGGCTGCAGAGTTCATTGCCATGGACCATGGGGATCACAAACCTATCAAAATAGCACTGGGCTCTGCTCTTAGAACCGTGTTTCAGACTGAACGCGGGGCCATGAATCTGATCCCTTCAACTGACAACTTAAGATTAATATGGAAGGGTGTCGATAGTGACGAAGTGTTTATAAAACTAACCAAGGGCCACATGCATCTCATTAACTCCTGCCTGTCATCGCAACCTATACATACTGAGGTAATCCAGGATTTTACTAAACTTTGCCAGGCCACAAAAGCCCTCCTATCAAAACAGGTACCTCCAGCAGGAAGTACCCCTAGATGGTTTGATCGAGAAAGTACATTTGCCAATAGGAATTTACGCAGAGTCTTGTCAGCCAATCCGAGGTGTGCTATGGATGTTCAGCTGGCAAGGGGAGAATATAACACGATGATCATGAACAGGAGGAAAGTTCTCCTAACTGAACACTGGGAAACCCTTTCGGAGGCAGCTAGTATAAACAAGCATTTACAATGCAACGGTCTCGCCTTTGCAAAAGTTAGAGCTATTGGCATTGTAAATGACACATTTTTTATTTATGTGTTGGTTTTGAAAACAGATAAATAAATGGCATTGTCAGTTACAATGGCAATAGCTGAGCATTGATGTGCGCGTGCTCACCCTGCTCATTTCTCACTAGTGGAGAAGTTACGGCATGAGGTCATGCCAGGTGAACGTTGTAGGGGAAGGGGAATCCTTTAAAGTGAGTCATTTTCTCTCTGGATTTCCATTCTCTTTTTGAATCTAAGGAGCAGCAACATTGTCTTGTTCCTTGTCTTGGTGTCACTAGGGCTTTAAGTCAAAGCTTTTCCAATATTATATGCGACCCATAGTTGCTGCTTTTTTATCTTATGCAGCTAACGACTATTGACAAAGTCAATAGTCTTGACTTATTGTAGATATGTTACATTTTATCATATATCTGGATGTAATGACAGAAACAGAAAAATACAGGCCGGGCGGCACACTATACTATTAAGCACAGACTTTTAGTTTACATGTTTTTAAGCCACGCCCTTAAGTATATTGGCCACGCCCTTTTGAGAGACCCCCAGTTTTTTTCATACCACTTAAAGCCCAGCCTACACAATTTACTTCTTTCCCCCACCCCTCAGAGAAGGCTATTTCTCTGCTCTGATTACTTCGTCCAACCGTCACACGCTGCTGCACTCACGCCCGTACCTGCACACTCCTCCGGGTTCTTCTCCTCAGTGTAAGTTCACCTTCAAATTGGAGCTGAAGATGTTTGAAAAGAAAAAAAAGACAGCAAACCTTTTTCTGTCTATGAACCCAGGATCTGGAAAAGAATCGCTCTATCCATGCTGTTCCAATAAAGGAAAGAGTTCAAGAGACACATCTTTAACGAACACTACTCCAAAATGGTGTAACATAAAAAAAACCTACACCGGCTATCATTCCCTGACACTTTGCTTGCCATTGAAACTGCACAGCGCCCCATAGGCTTTTTGGCCAGGATTGCACTATACAAATACTCTACACATGCATATCACTATACACACTGGTCTTTGTTAGCTGGAGGGCCGTCCGCAGGGAGAACAGCTCTCCTCCTGCACCCGCAAATTATGGGGGTGACGCCCAAACACATCCGCAGCGACACTCATCTTTCAGGCCTATAGAAGTAGGGTTGCGTCTCACTTTACAGAGATCCCATTCTCGTTTGTCTATTCAATGAGGTCATGCAGCCTCTGGGTTTCAGTTGGAGAACAAGCGCCTCTCGGGTTGATGCAGCAAGCCTCCGATGACGGGGTCGGCTGAAACAGGGGCGGGCACGGGAGGGGCTAAAGCACCACCATCTTTCTCGCCTCTGATGACGGGGTCAGCTGAAACGGGGCAGACACGGGAAGGGGCTGAAGTGAAACGAGGGCGGGCACGGGAAGGGGCTGAAGCACCACCAGTAGACAGACCCTCCAGGATATCGCGATTTCGCGATTTGCCGCGAAATCGGCACTTTAGTGAAATGCCGCGATTTTTACAAAAGTGCCTGCGAAATCGGCACTTTTCGTAGAAATCGCGGCATTTTTACAAAAGCCGCCATATCCTGGGGGGGTCTGACTTACTTTGTTTATTGGGGCGGGCGGGAAGGACACATAAGCACAAAAGAATGACATTCCGGACTTAATGGGGCATTAGCAGCTCACTCAGCTCACAATCGATAGAAGCGCACAGAACGACCTGGGACTGCAGGTGGCCAGAGGCCGGGGGCAGCTATCTTCCGGAGGGGGCGGGGCAGAGAGCAAGAGGTGTCTGCTGGAGGGGGGCAGCGTGCTTTCCAGTGTGTGTGCCCTGTGTACAGACTGCGCTCCTGTGATGTGGGGTGCGTATGGACACCGCTGCAGGGCGGGCCGGGGGCTGCAAGTGGCCAGAGGCTGGGGGGCATCGATCTTCCAGAGGGCAGGGGGGTAGGTGGTGGGAGGGGGGGGGGGAGTAGAGACAAGGTGAGGGTGTCTGCTGAAGAGAAGCGTCGTGCCTTGCAGTGTGTGTGTGTCTGCCCTGTGTACAGACTGCACTGCCTGTGAAGTGGGGTGAGCGTGAACACCGCTGCAGGGCGGGCCGGGGGGGGGCTCGAAGTGGACACCCGACCCCCCCACCTTGAAGACAAGCCTCAGTGTAATACCGACATTCCTCTCGGTAATGAGCTCTGGAGCCGGGGGGGGGGGGGGGAATGAAACAAACACGAGGATACTATCAACAAATCACGTTGCAACGTCAGCAACTACAGAGTAGCACATCGGAATAAGTGCTACTTTCAAATTGCACATTATCTAGCATCAAAAAGTGTGTCACTTTCACTTAAAAGCCTGAGTAATCACCGATGTGAGTAGCCTCCAGCCAATGAAAGACAGCCTATAGCAGCCTGTGCCTACTTTTGCCCTATCCAGTAGCAGTGGAGCGCAAAGGTAAAGAGGGGGAGCAAGAATGAAAACTGAGGGTATGGGGCAGGTGAGACGAGAAAGAAGGGGTGAAAGAGAGGGGGAGTGAGCAAAGAAGTCACAGGTGGGAAAGAAGTAAAGGGTAGTAGGGGGTGAGAGAAACTGGGCGAATGAAAGTGAAAGGTGGAGAAAAGTAGAGAGGAGTGAGCAGGAGAGAAAGAGGGAGGGTGAATGAGCGAGAAATAGGGCGAGAGAGGAAGGGGAAGAAAGACAGTGTCTGGAAGAACGAAAGTATGAGAGTTAGAGAGAAGAGAGGGCTAGGAAGGGAGAGAGGGCGACAAGAGAGAACTAGAGAGGCAGGGTGCTAGAGAGATAAGAAGATGGAAAGAGAGAGGGACGGGGGGAGAAGAGACTGGGCTGATGAGAGAGATATCGATAAGGAGAGAAAGATGTGTGTGTGTGTGAGAGAGAGGATGAGTGAATGAGGCACAGAAAGGAGGGGGCATGAGAAACAGAAAGCTGAATGGGACAGTGGAAAGAGTGAATTAGGAAGGAAGATAGAGGAGCTAAAAGCGGCAAAACACAACAAGAGGGAGAATTGGGAGGCAGAAAGAGTGTAAGGAAGGGCGGGTGACGGATGGGGTCACTGGAGGCCACTTTATGAAGGTCCAGGGCCAAATGAAATGCCGCAAAATTGCCACTAAATTTCCATATTTGTGCCGCTAAATTTCCATTTTTGTGCCGCTAAATTTGCTAATCCATGCCGCTATATCCTGGGGGGTCTGAGTAGAGCCAGTGCGCTGCCAAATAAGTAAATAAAGAAGCCACGGAAGGCTTAATAAGCGCCACCACGTTTCTCCGAGGCGAAGGAAGAATGCCTCGGAGAAACTAGCGTCATTTTCAGATCCGGGGGAGTGGTTTCGTTCTCTACTCTTCCCATTGGCTGGAAGGTAAAATTCCAGCCAATGGGAAGAGGAGAGAACGAAAACAAGAAAGAAGAGAAAAAACACGCCCCGAATCTGGAAAAGACGGGGCTTGAACCGAGTGATGCCCCTCTCCTCCAATGGCTGGCCTCCGTTTAGGAGGCCAGCCAATGGAGAAGAGGGGCGGGTTCAAGCCCCCTACTAAGAAACATTAAATCTCGGCTGCGCGATGGGACTCGAACCCACAATCCCTGGCTTAGGAGGCTAGTGCCTTATCCATTAGGCCTGCGCACACAGCAGTACATACAAACACACACCAAATACACACCTGCGCGCACACAGCCTCTCAAATACACTCACACCTGCGCACACACCAGTACATACAAACACACACCAAATACACACCTGCGCGCACACAGCCTCTCAAATACACTCACACCTACAGACACACCAGTACATACACACACCTGCTCGCGGCCAGCATCTAATACATTCACAGACAGACGCTAGTACACACAGACACCTGTAAACACACACACAACCTTTCACATTCATTTACACCTGCACACAGACGCACACCAGTGCATACACACAGACACCAAATACACACCTGTTCACACTCAGCCTCTCAAATACACTCACACCTGTGCACACACCAGTACTTACACACACCTGTTTGCGCCCAGTATCTAACATACATTCACAGACGGACGCTAGTACACACACCTGTTAACACACACTCAGCCTTTCACATTCATTCACACATGCACTCAGACGCACACCAATAAATACAAAAACACACCAAATACACACAGCCTCTCAAATACTCTCACACCTACAGACACACACCAGTACATATGAACACACACTTGTTTGCGCCCAGCTTCTCACATACATTCACAGACAGACGCTAGTACACACACACACCTGTAAACACACACACAGCCTTTCACATTCATTTACACCTGCACACAGACGCACACCAGTGCATACAAACAGACACCAAATACACACCTGTTCACACACAGCCTCTCAAATACACTCACACCTGTGCACACACCAGTACTTACACACACCTGTTTGCGCCCAGTATCTAACATACATTCACAGACGGACGCTAGTACACACACCTGTTAACACACACTCAGCCTTTCACATTCATTCACACATGCACTCAGACGCACACCAATACATACAAAAACACACCAAATACACACAGCCTCTCAAATACTCTCACACCTACAGACACACACCAGTACATACAAACACACCTGTTTGCGCCCAGCTTCTCACATACATTCACACAGACGCATGCTAGTACACACACACCTGTAAACACACACTCAGCCTTTCACATTCATTCACACATGTACTCAGACGCACACCAATACATACAAAAACACACCAAATACACACAGCCTCTCAAATACTCTCACATCTACAGACACACACCAGTACATATAAACACACACCTGTTTGTGCCCAGCTTCCCACATACATTCACACAGAGGCACGCTAGTACACACACACCTGTAAACACTCACTCAGCCGTTCACATTTATTCACACATGCACTCAGACGCACACCAGTACATATAAAAAAACACCAAATGCACACAGCCTCTCAAATACTCTCACACCTACAGACACACACCAGTACATATAAACACACACCTGTTTGCGCCCAGCTTCTCACATACATTCACACAGACGCACGCTAGTACAAAGACACCTGTAAACACACACTCAGCCTTTCACATTCATTCACACATGCACTCAGACGCACACCAGTACATAGAAAAACACACCAAATACACAGCCTCTCAAATACACACACCTGCGCACACAGCAGTACTTACAAACACAAACCTGTTCGCGCCCAGCATCTCACATACATTCACGAATTCGGACGCTAGTAAATACACACACCTGTAAACACACACACAGCTTTTCACATTCATTCACACATATACACACACACAATTGTGCACACACCTGTAAATACACACTCACAGCTGCAGTCACACACACACTTACAAATATGCGCACACACCTGTACTGAGTCTCTCACATACCTTCACACCTGCACGCACACACATGTACATCGCCTGCATGCACACAGGACTCACCATGCGCCCGATGCTAATTGCAGCGCTGTATGGATTTGTCAGGGCACTGAAGTGCTAGACACATAATTCATGCAGACAGCTAATAATTTCACAACCAAGATAGCGCTTTGGGCCAAGCAGAGGGCAGGGACGCGCTACACAAACGGCAATGCAGTGATGTTTACACACTGTCAGCGCTTCACCAGTGTGTAGACATTGTATTCTATACTGTTTTCTAGCCACGGGAGCAGCGAGAGGGGCCACAGAGCCGAGGAGGGGCCGCGGGAGCAGCGACATGGGGCCATGGAGCCGAGGAGGGGGCCCCAACGAGTGGCATTCACTGGCGGGTGACACAGTCACCTCTTCTCCCTACCTGAGAGGCCCAGAGGCGAATGGGCACAGAGACCACCGCTAAATTCACCCCTTCAACAGACACCAGCTGCATACCCAGGGGAATGAACAGGGGTGGGTGGGGGGTGTGAACAAGGGGACAGGGGCACGCAAGGGCATACGGGGACAGGAGCACCCGGGTCAGGCACACGAGGGCAGGGGGCACACAGGGGCAGGAACACTCACCTTATCTAAAGATGAGAACTTGAGCCAGAAACGCATCTTGGACATAGTGGGAGGTCCCGCGCCCTTGCACCTTGGCACGATACACCTGTTCGCGCCCAGCATCTCACATACATTCACGAAGATGGACGCTAGTAAATACACACACACCTATAAACACACAAACAGCTTTTCACATATTTCCACACATGCACACACACACAATTGTGCACACACCTGTAAATACACACTCACAGCTGCAGTCATACACACACTTACAAATATGCACACACACCTGTACAGAGTCTCTCATATACCTTCACACCTGCACGCACACACATGAACACGCCTGCATGCACACAGGACTCACCATGCGCCCGACGCCAATCGCAGCGCTGTATGACTTAGTCAGGGCACTGAAGCTCTAGACACATAATTCATGCAGACAGCTAATAATTTCACAACCAAGACAGCGCTTTGGGCCAAGCATAGGGCAGGGAAGCGCTACACAAACGGCAATGCATTGATGTTTACACATGTCAGCGCTTCACCAGTGTGTAAACATTGTATTCTATACTGTGTTCTAGCCACGGGAGCAGCGAGAGGGGCCACGGAGCCGAGGAGGGGCCGCGGGAGCAGCGACAAGGGGCCATGGAGCCGAGGAGGGGGTCCCAACGAGTGGCATTCACTGACGGGTGGCACCGTCACCTCTTCTCCCTATGTGAGAGGCCCAGAGGCGAATGGGCACAGAGACCACCGCTAAATTCACCCCTTCAACAGACACCGGCTGCGTACCCAGGGGCATGAACAGGGGTGGGTGGGGGTGTGAACAAGGGGTCAGAGGCACGCAAGGGCATACGGGGACAGGAGCACCCGGGGTCAGGTCATTGTCAGTCAGAATGTTTTTCTCTCAGTATCCCCACATCAGTATATAAGGCGATGGAAGAAATCATCAAAGACTCTTGTATCGATTAGAGGACGAGGCTAAATTCATGTTGAGATACAAGGTTTACGAACAGGATGAGACAGATTTTGAAAACAACAATGTTCTTAATACTGATATCTCAAGATATATAGCTCCCGGGCCTGGCAGCAGGCGGCGCTCCGCTCACACGGGGGCTGGAGGTCGGCGGTCGCGACTAGGACAACGCAGGCGCCTGACCCCATCCTCGTTTGTCTATTCAATGATGTCATGCAGCCTCCGGGTTTCAGTTGGAGAACACGCGCCCCTCGGGTTGATCCAGCAAGCCTCTGATGACGGGGTCGGCTGAAACGGGGGCAGACACGGGGAGGGGCTGAAGTGAAACGGGGGCGGCACGGGAAGGGGCTGAAGCACCACCAGTAGAGCCAATGCGCTTCCAAATAATTATATAAAGAAGCCACGGAAGGCTTAATAAGCGCCACCACGTTGCTCTGAGGCGAAGCAAGAATGCCTCGGAGAAACCAGCGTCATTTTCAGATTCGGGGGCGTGGTTTTCGTTCTCTCCTCTTCCCATTGGCTGGAAGGTAAAATTCCAGCCAATGGGAAGAGGAGAGAACGAAAACAAAAAAGAAGAGAAAAAACACGCCCCTGAATCTGGAAAAGACGGGGCTTGAACCGAGTGATGCCCCTCTCCTCCAATGGCTGGCCTCCGTTTAGGAAGCCAGCCAATGGAGAAGAGGGGCGGGTTCAAGCCCCTTACTAAGAAACATTAAATCTCTGCTGCACGAGCACTGCTGCGCAGTGCAACGCTAGTCCGAGACCTAAAAAAGGACACAGGTCCCAGCCGAGCAATTACAGACCAATATCATTGATCGATAATACCCTAAAAATATTGAGGAGAGTTCTGTATAACAAAATATTAACCTGGACAGAAGAAATCGGCATTGAAGAGCCATGCCAGCTAGGCTTCCGGAGCAAAGTGGGTACAACTGAACAATGCCTTAACCTTAATTTGGTTATTGGGAAATACGCCATTGCACGGAAGTCTCCGGTCTATCTGACCTTTATGGATCTCTCCACAGCTTTTGACCTTGTTAATAGATCAAAGCTGTGGACAATCCTTTTGGCCAATGGGCTGGGTGAGCCGTTGGTTCATTTTTTAGCATACCTTCATAAAGATCTCCAGGCACAGGTGAGGATTGGCATGGGTGGAGAGGTCTCGGGAGTTATCAAAGTAGGAAGGGGGTTGTGTCTTGGCCCCCCTTCCCTTCATTATCTACATCAATGGGTTGAATAGCTCGCTGAAAACTGCAACTCAAGATGTTCCCATAATTAATGGGAAACCTCTTCCCGTGCTATTATACGCAGATGAAGCGGTCCTTATAGGCCGCACTCTAAATTCTCTGCGCATTTTAGTACATAATTTTGTTGCACATTCCCTTATCTTAGGTTAGTCTTTGCTGCGAACGGCTTCTGGAATGAGCATCTTGCCCATTCCAGGAGGAAGTTCTCAAAGGCCAACAATTCAATTCTTGATCTTCCTCGTCCTAGGACCACCGGAGCCATTTTAGCTATTCAAAAAATCTATAAACTAGATTGCACTCCTGTGGCCACATATGGGGCTGAGGAATTGGGGTAGTGCAAACAGTTTATGCAACCAGCAGGAAGAAAACAGGTTTTGTAGGAAACTGCTGGGTATCCCATTCTCTACCCCACAATATATATATCACTTAATCTTAATTTTATATCTGACTTTATACGTGCTCGACCTGCTCTTTTTTGGCTATCAGTATGGAAGAACCAGGCTGCCTCCCTCACCCGAGAGATTATTAACAACTGTGTTACAGTGCTACCAAATACTGTTACATAAATAAAGGAAGCATGTTTGCATGTTTATAGATATATTTTGGTACATGTATTTTAGTCTATACATCTACAAGAAACATGTATAGAAACAACCATTATGCCAACTGGGTCCTGTTAAGGGCTATTAGAATTTTGTTGCGCTACTTACAGTGAGCCTATTCTCGACATAATGGCACATTCTTGATGCTCATTTGGCTTTTCCTCCTTGTCAGTGGCCCATATTTGCGTGCCTTGAGCTTGATATGGTGAATTTGAATTCTTCCTTCTTTATGGTCCATAATTAACGCATATTGATTTCACATCCTCATTCATTAGTGGACCTACTTATTGTGAAGCGATTTCTACATGCAATGATTCTCACATGGCGCTTCTTTACATGTAGCACTCACTATCCCTTAGTGAAGCCTCTGAGCAACTACCTGGGTGGCTCACCCCTTGGCACCCTTAATTTTTGCGTACTTCCTACCTCTGGGAGAGACCCTACGACATTTCCTAGACCCGTACACACATGCTTCCTCCACCCTCTCCCTCTCTTTCTCCACCCTCTCTCTCTCTCTCTCTTCCTCCACCCTCTATCTCTCTCTTCCTCCACCCTCTCTCTCTCTTCCTCCACCCTCTCTCTCTCTTCCTCCAACCTCTCTCTCTCTCTACCTCCCTCTCTCTCCCTCCCTCTCTACCTCCCTCTACCTCTCTCTCTCTACCTCCTAACTTCTCTCTACCTCTCTCTACATCTCTCTCTACCTCACTCTCTCTACCTCCCTACACCCCTCTGATAGAATTCACTTTTCGATGCTCTGATTACCCTATGATGACGTGTGAGTTAGCATCATATGACTAACCAATGCATTTACGTAAACGCACTTATACCGAATTCATATACTCACCTATACTTATATTCGATTGTACGTGTGACCATATTAGTTTCTTAGCTTAGCCTGTGTGCCACCATTTTGTGTAGCTCTCTGTGCCTGCGGGCTCTGCTCGCTCATGCCCCTCCCGCAGGAATACAGAAATATACTAAGACAGCAGTTTTCGTTTCTCGGCTCACTGGGACCGAAAGTAACACTTCCTGTTATCTGTAATGTTCTCATGCCGAGAGACGCCGAAGCCTAGCTCCACGGCCTTGAGTAGAGATAATAATGTATCCCTTGCAGGTGCAGATGCTTGCTGTATGAGAGCATTGTCCACTGCTCTGAGGCTCGGTAATTTTCCATAAGGGGCGTACCCCATTTACTGTGTTGCATTATAATGTATTGCTGTGATGCAGAGAGTCAGTCCTCTCGTTCGCACTCCTAGGAGTGAGGTCGGACAGGGCCCTCTCATATGAGTGTTGTTTGGCCTAATAAAGACTTTTGTTTTTACTTCTCCACTGTCCGGCTGACTTCCTATAAGGTAATTATAGGTGAGTGCTGTAAGTCACTCTAGTGGATTTGAGCCACGCTTATCAGATGGCGCCCGAATAGGGACCCCGCGATAAGGATCTTTCTCACCCGTAAGTGGGTAGCAGAAGACCGGGGACCCGCTGGTCGGCACGGTGGGCCCGGGATCCCATTTGATGCCGAGCTTGGTTCTCGCAGCGCTGCCCCACCCTGCTGATCGGGAGAGGTCCCGGTTCGGATCTTACGCCGGGGTCCAGAAGGCGGAACGCGAAGCTGACCGTGTTGGTCCTGGCAGCCGGAGGTGGAGAACGGTAGAGGTCGGTGCCGCATACGGAAGGTGAGTGGTCCACCTGTGATTGCTGTAGGAACGGGAGTGTTCCGAGAGACTAGAGTGTCTCCGATGATTTAAGGAGCCGGTGTGCTCCTGGGGCTAGTGTGCTCCGGGGAACTCAGAGTACGAGTTGGTGCTTTGACAGACTTGACGGGGTTGGGGACATATTTCGAGGTAATTGTTTGTAGTGATCCGACCGAATGGTACTGTGGTGGAGGCGTGGCTCATTGTGGGTAGACTCTGGCGCGCTTACCCTGAACTCCTAGTGTGGTGATTCAGTGGGGGTGTGATCCGGGTTTCCCGCGGTAAAGCGCGCAGCGATCCATAGTGCCGCACGGGTAGCGGATTCGTTCCCCATCCTCAGAACAGTTAGCGTACTGTTCCGTCTGCGGTAGAGTCCAGGTTCCCCAGGACTTGGTCGACGGGCCTTGTCCCATTTGATAACACGTGTTTTGGAGATATTGTATATGTGTACGTGGTTCATTTACATGTTTGTGTGTGAGTAAATTTGGGTTGTGATTAGAGTTAAAGTAAAGATGCCGTGTCTTAGCAAGTTGCGATGTTTTGGATGCTGTTGTCGACCCTCAGATACTAGACTGGCCGAGAGCCAACCTGCACCCCCTGAAGGGACACCGAGTTTTGATATGTATGTTAAACATGGACTGGTCCCGATTATGTTTGGCACTTTGTGGCATCGATACACTGCTGATAATGTGGATTTACAATGGCCTTTGACGGGTTCTTTTGATGAAGCTAAATTGGATTATTTGCAAGACAAACTGTTTGCTAGGCGTAGCCGCCAGAGTATGTTCGACTCTTTGCGAGTGTGGCAGAAAGAGGTCAGGAAACGTAAGATACGAGAGGAGAAAAAGGAGTATAAAAGGTCCACCCAGACTATGGCGCAGAAAGCGAAAGAACATATGGGGAATGAGAATGCACTACGCATGGAGCGCGCGGATAGACTTTGTAGGTTGAAAGAAAATAAAAGTTACGTAGTACGAGAGGACGACCCAGATGAGATGGAGGACATTTTGGATGCCCGACCCCCACCCCCTTATGCCCCACAGCCATTGTACCCCTCCTTGCCACTTCCGGCCCCTAGTAGCGCCATTCCAGGTCCTTCAGCGAGTGCCCCCCAACAATCCCTGCCCTCGACACCCCTCGTTTCTCTACTCCAGCCCACTTCACCCGCCCCTTCGCCATTTTCTTTAGCACTCCCCACTGTTTCAGCTAGCACCACCCCCAGTCAGGAGATGTTAACACCGAGTCGAGGTGCAGGTAGCGGATTGCTTTCACAGGTACGGAAGTTGCTTACACGTTCTACTGTTGGGTTGGATGAAAAAAGTTTGGTGGCTAATCAGGCATGTCAATGGGCCAGGAATAATATTTACTCGTTCGAAGATATTTGGTCCACCATGAAAGATTTTGAGCCGTTAATACAGCAGCACGCTTTGTGGCACATGGCCAGTGTACTGATACCGCTATGGGAGCAGGGATATGGAGGTGTGGCCCCGGCGGTTTTGCGGGATATACAGGCTGGAGCGTATAGAACGAACACGGGGGTAAGGGAAGTGATGAGTAGTTTGCGCACGCTTTTGCAATACAGGAATGAATTACCCTCTGCCGGTACACCCCATTTCCCAGGTCTCCACCCAATGCGAGAGGTGCACCCTATTTTTCATCCTGAGGTCCCCGAGTTGTTAGACCCAGTCACGAGGGCTGTTACAAGGAATAGAATTGATGCGCATTTTCAGGAGCAATGGGTGTATACGCCATGGAAGAGAAGTGAGGTGTTGTCATTGAAGGCTCAGCTGCCGGATTCTAGAAAGAATCCGACCGCCTATTACAAAGAGCTTACTGAAGCGGCGTCTTCTACTGTGATGACGTTGGCTGATGTTGAATTGTTTTTCGGGCTTTTGGTCCCGGTTGATGTGTGGAGGCAAGTAAAAGGTACGGATCATACGGAGGAACTGGGTGGTACATGGCAGGAGTTACAGGACTGGGATAAGGAGCGTAAGCCAGGGGAGAAGCCGAAGGCTGAAATACTAGCTTTACCAGGGCGCATAATAAAGTATATGCACTCCCTTATTCCCCCGAAAAAGGTAGATTGGGACAAGTTGACGGCTTGCAAGCAGAAGAAAGATGAGGCGGTCTCTGATTTCTTTACGAGGTTTGAGGAAACGTTTATGGATTTTAGTGGGCAGGATGTGTCACAGGATGGGGGGTTACGGCTCTTTGTCAACAGGTTTGTCACCAATTTATTGCCTGAAATATCAGCTAGGCTGCAGGCGTCGGAGAGTACGTGGACAACGTCCTCTCCTTCGGGAATACTCAGCATGGCGCAATATTACGAGCACAGGGAAAATGAGAACAAGGATAAGCAGGAAAAGAAGGCTAAGGATTTAAAGACAAGAGTTTTGTTGCAGCAAGTGGCAAGAGGCAGAGGCAGGGGTGCGGCGCCAGGTCGCGGTGGCGGATTTGGAAGAGGTGAGAACAGGGAAAGGCTGGGACCGAATCAGTGCGCGAAGTGCAAGCAGGAGGGGCACTGGTGGAGGGATTGCCCGCTGCTTCAGGCGAACGCTGGCGTAGGGCGCGGACGAGGAAGAGGGGGTGGTGATTTTGGGAGACAGGCCGCGCGATCAGAAGGAGGCGGGAGACCGGGTGGCAATTATTTTGACAATAATACCAATAGGCAGCAGTTACAGAGCGATGGTGCCCAGTACTATAACGATGATTACTCAGTTGATGATTTGACAGGGTTCTCCCACAACTAGGACAGCGTAGGACAGAGCATGGGACCAGTACTTATGGAAGTTGATCAGAGGGGACCTTATGTCGAAGCCGACTTACTAGGGTCTCAACAGAAATTTCTAGTGGATACGGGTGCAATGAAAAGTTCAGTGGCTCGTTCTCGGGTCCCAGGGGCGGCTCTGTCTGGCAAGAATAACATATCCGTGGGTTTCGCAGGAACTCCAGTGATTAGCCCCATTTCTAAACCTCTCACGTTAACGATTGGTCCTTTTACTGTTGATTCACCGTTTTTATTGACATCAAATTGTGGTGAAAATTTGTTGGGTTTGGACTTGTTGAAAAGATTGCATGCCACCATCTATTGTTCCCCGGATGGCGTGTACCTTACTCTAGGCCCCAATGTTGCCCGCCCACTACAGTGCTTTTCCAAAGACGACCCGCTGCCACCTGAGTTTCAAGGCATACCCGACAGCTTGTGGGCTGTCAGTGATAATGATGTGGGGAGAATGGACATTGCCCCGGTGTCAATAAGAGTGAAGGTGGGAGCCAAATTGCCCAGAATACCGCAATACAAAATACCTAGAGAGGGTGAGAAGGCCTTGTTACAAATAATTCAAGATTTAATACAGTCTGGAGTAGTGGAGGAGACTGATTCGAATACATGTAACAGTCCTATATTGCCTGTACTTAAAAGACGGTCACCTGATGCAACAGATAATACTCCTGATGTCTATAGATTCGTGATTGATCTGCGGCAGGTAAATAGAGTAGTGGAGCCACAGTACCCGGTGGTCTCGGACATCACTACGATATTGACAATGATTCCACCTTCGGCCAAATATTTCTCTGTCCTGGATTTGAAAAATGCTTTCTTCAGTATTCCAGTACATGAAGATAGCAGGTACCTTTTCGGATTCTCATTGGCTGGCCGTAGCTTCCGCTTCAAGAGAATTCCTCAGGGGTACACTGAGAGTCCTAGTATATACAGTCAGGCTCTGAAGGCACAATTGGATGATTTGGAACTTCCACCGGGCAATGTAATGTTGCAATACGTGGATGATATCCTAATAGCATCGGATGAAGAGGAGGGTTGTCGGGATGCTACAGTAAAATTGTTACACCACTTGGCTAAGAGGGGGCATAAAGTATCCCTTCCGAAATTTCAATACTGTCGAACGGAGGTTACCTACCTCGGTCACCTCCTTTCGAAAGTGGGGAGGAGATTGACGCCGGAGCGCATAAAGGCGATCACTAATATGCAGGTACCTAACACGCAGCGAGAGGTGCGCGCGTTCCTAGGCATAACATCGTATTGTCGTCAGTGGATACCTAACTATGCGTTACTAACAAAACCCCTACTGTATCTGACTACCAAAGAAGTGCGCGAACCCCTACCATGGACCCCCGCATGTCAGGAAGCGTTTGTGTTACTAAAAGAGTCTCTGTGTTCTGCGCCAGTTCTTGGAACACCAGATTACCAGAAGCCTTTTGTTCTCTATGTGCACGAGGCGGAAGGTTGCGCGTTGTCTGTCCTAACACAGTGTTTCGGGGGGAAGCAGAGACCATGTGCGTACTTCTCTGCAATGCTCGATAATGTGGCAAGAGCGCTGCCGAGTTGTCTTAGGGCCACGGCGGCTGCCGCGGTCTCTATAAGACAATCCGCAGGGCTCGTGCTGGGAACAGATCTCACAGTAATGGTACCGCATGCTGTGGATATTTTACTAAACAGGACACAGACGCAGCATTTAACAAGCGCTCGTCTGACGGGTTACGAGATGACTCTTTTTGCGCCCCATGTGACAATTAAAAGGTGTGCCACATTGAATCCCGCCACCTTGTTACCTATCCCCACAGATAATGACACCAATGATGACGACATACATGACTGCTTGTATAGGACAGAGGAGGAGACAAAGGGGAGGGTGGATCTGACAGATAGGCCCATGGAAGAACCAGATGGGGAACTGTATGTTGATGGATCCTGTTTTAAATTACCAGACGGGACATCAACAGCAGCATATGCAATAACGACATTACAGACGGTGGTAGAGACTTCTAGAATACCCTACAATTCTGCCCAGGCTGCCGAGATTATCGCCTTACTGAGAGCATGTGAGTTGAGTGAGGGGTTGGATGTCAACATTTATACCGATAGCCAATACGCCTTTGGCGTGGTTCATAATTATGGGCGACTTTGGGCAGAACGGGGATTCTTGACCTCCCATGGACAACGCATCCAACATGGCCCACTGATATTACGACTACTAACAGCACTGACTTTACCCAAACGATTGGCTGTGATAAAATGTAGCGCACACAAGACGATAGTGGACGATGTCGGGCGAGGCAACGCTTTTGCCGACGAGACTGCAAAAGAGACTGCTAGAGAAAAGTTACCACGAATGTTTGTGGCAGGGCCAGCACGATGGGTCCCAGATATTCATATGTTCGCAGACACGGTACAGAGTGTCAAGAACATACAGGGCAAGGCGACGGATGAGGAATTGAGAGCGTGGAAGGATGGGCAGGGACGACTGGATGCGGATGAATGCTGGACAGATGTGACAGATAAGAGACGATGGATGTTACCGAATGCGTATGTCCTTCCAGTAGTGACGATGGCACACGGTCCTGCCCATGTGAGCGCGAAGGGCATCTGCAAGTTGCTAGACCCGGTATGGAGCAATAAGAATATCTCTAAGATGGCCACCAATTTAGTTCGTCAGTGTATGGTGTGTTTGAGACACAATCCTGGAAAGGGTACCCCTGTCCCAACTGGAAATTTTGCACCCCCCTCTTTCCCTTTTGAGGTGATTCAGATGGATTACATCGAAATGGAAAGAGTCAACAACTTGAAGTACGTCCTTGTAGTGGTATGCGCCTTTAGTAGGTGGGTGGAGGCGTTCCCAGCGAAAGACTGCACAGCTATGTCTACTGCAAAAATGTTGATAAAGGAGTATTTCTCCCGTTTCGGATTACCTAGGGTGATCTGGAGTGATAATGGCACGTCCTTTAATGCTGAGTTAGTGAAGAACATATGCAAAGGTCTACACATCACCCAGAAGTTCCACTCAGCCTTGCATCCTCAGGCGGCAGGACTGGTGGAACGGTTTAATGGTACACTCAAGTTAAAAATGGCCAAAATATGTGAGAGTACAGGTCTCCGTTGGCCAGACGCACTTCCCTTAGCTTTGCTTTCCACAAGAGTCACTGTAAATGCAAAAATGGGCGTCTCCCCGCACGAGGTGGTATTTGGCCGCCCGGCCAATATCTGGGGAGTGCCCCGACCTAAATGTTTTACGGAAATTCCTTACCCTTTGTTGACAGATTATCTGTATGCTTTGACTAAAGATCTTCGTTCTATTCATCAGCAGGTAGCAGACACTCTGAAGCCGTTGCCGGAGGGGCCTGGACACACCATCCACCCAGGGGACTGGGTCGTCGTGCGAAGATACCAGCGGAAGTCTTGTCTGGAGCCGAGGTGGTCGGAGCCGCGCCAGGTGCTTCTCACCACGCGTACGGCACTTCGGGTCGACGGAAGGAAGGCGTGGACCCATGCCTCACATGTGAAGAGGGTCCCGCTCCCGTTGCCCTATGATCAATGGGTAACAGATGGCATCGCTGACCAGGAGTTTGAACATATTCCAAGATATGTTCCTTTCTCGGATGCTGCATTGATTGGAGAAGAGCAAAGCGGCATTGAAGATACTGTGAGCTCTACCACTCCTCTTGTTGCGAGCAAAGAGATACCGGAAAGTTCAGCATCTGCCACGGAGACACCTGCCTTGTTCTCCGACCACGAAGTGCCAGGGAGCACTCGTTATAATTTGAGGCCCCGAAAGAAAAAAAGCGCAGTGCTGGAATGTGATGGACTAAATACTGGAAGAAGGGCTTAGTGGACATTCTGAAAAAGAAGATTTAGTGGTAGGGATGGACTTGTAAGAGCCCTGGTGTTTAGCCGAAGATTGTGTTCTTTGAGACTATAGAGTGGCGCGGGGCCCGAATTAAGTGCTTCCCTTGTTTCTACATTGTTGAATGGCATCGATGGAAAAAGGTATGGACGGTAAAAGCCTGCCTGTGAGGCTTTGAAGGACACAGGGAGAAGATCCCTTTTTAAAGGGTTGAAGAACCCCTCTGGCCGGTTGAGGATTGTCTGGGACTATTTTTTAGTAGTAGTGTGATTTTTATTTTTTTTGTTTTTTGATTTTTGTGCTAAGAGTATACAGAATGTATCCCTTTGGGCGGCCCATTCCTGATGAGGAGCAGCCCTTTGCAGCTCCCCCGAGACGTGAGCCTGATTCCCCTTGGTTGGCCCTTCCCCGGAAAGGAAAAATAGTGGTTATAATTGTCATTTTGATTGCCTTTCTAGTGACTCTTGGAATACTGTTTTTTCTAGATAAACATTATCCCGTTCATGTTTTTGCACCCACACCCACCGCTGTTCCAGAACATAACATGGTCACTGTTGATTATGGTGAAAGAATGATGAGAAAAAATTATAAGGACAATGTTTTCATTAAGACTTTGCACCATGCACACGCCACTACCAACTTGACAGATTGTTGGGTTTGCGGGCTTCTACCTTCTGCTGCCTATAAAAAGGATAGATTCCTCGCTCTCCCTTTAACGCCAGTGAATAGTTGTGTGGGGTGGTATACTCTTATAGGTCTTGTTAAATATTTCCAGCAACCAGATTCTCTGACTCCACGCCTGCAGAATAGGGGGTGGACAATGACAATGAGAGTGCGGCCTTTGCCTTCAGCTTCCCTTGGACGAATATATACTGACGGACGTTTTGACCAGACTTTTATAGAGACATGTGAGAAAAAGTTGGGTCGATTCTTGACACCTAATGATACTGATCGACTTAGGGATAGTTTCATGAAATTGAATGCCACTTTGTCTTATAGGCATCCCCCAAAGAGTAACGACAGCTCTAAGTCTTTGATACCCCTGGCTGTGGTGGGTCCTTCTCCTTTTTTCTGTATAGAGGGAAGGGGTCCCATCAAGGTTGGAAATAGCTCTTGTAATGTGACCGCATCAATACGCCTGCCAGTTAGCCCCTCATTGATTGCCCCACCCAGTATATATTTTGTATGCGGTGACACTGGATACTTGTGGTTGCCAGAGGGTTGGGGTGGGGTGTGCTACCTGGCTTATCTGATTCCTCCTGTATATGTGGCCCCCTCTGATTATCATAGAACTCATCGACGATTTCCCAGTCCTCAAGAGCAGCCTCGAGAGCAGCGTAAAAGGAGGGAACTTCAGGTAGAAGACGTTGATCAGACAGATACCTCGTATCAGCAATGGACTGATTTTTCTAAGGGTCTGCTCCCTTTCTGGGGTCCTATATTCAACAGTAGAGCTATTAGACGACTTTCTAGGGTAATGGAGAAGGTGGTTCTGGTTGAGGCTGACATTACGACTAACATCTCTGTTGAGGTTCAGGCTATGAGATTATTTACGATCCAGAATAGGATGGTTCTTGACGTCATACTAGCTGATAGGGGCGGGGCCTGTCGCGTCATCGGGACCTCTTGCTGTGTGTATATCCCTGACTCCGCCCCGACTGTTAACTTGGCAGTGCAAAAATTGCATAGATTAGCGACTGAACTGCACCAAGATAATGGAACATGGTCTCTCCAAGGGTGGCTCTGGGGTGCCTTTTCTTCCTGGGGTTGGAAAATACTGATGGGTTTGGTTGGAGTGGTGAGTGTAATTCTGTCATGCTGCCTTTGCATATATTGCCTCCCTCCATGTTGTTCAATGTGTGCTGCAAATATACGTCCGAAAAAGAAGTTACATGGTCAATATGTCACTTCTATGATTACTGAAATACCTGCTGATGCAAGTTGGTTAATGTTTATTGCAGAAGATGTTCTCGACTGAAGAAATGTAGGCCTGCCCCTAGCATGTATGTCGGCACTACCTTTTGGCAATTAAATGAGGCTATGGTTAGCCAATGATGCTAAAAGGAGGGTCTGATAGAATTCACTTTTCGATGCTCTGATTACCCTATGATGACGTGTGAGTTAGCATCATATGACTAACCAATGCATTTACGTAAACGCACTTATACCGAATTCATATACTCACCTATACTTATATTCGATTGTACGTGTGACCATATTAGTTTCTTAGCTTAGCCTGTGTGCCACCATTTTGTGTAGCTCTCTGTGCCTGCGGGCTCTGCTCGCTCATGCCCCTCCCGCAGGAATACAGAAATATACTAAGACAGCAGTTTTCGTTTCTCGGCTCACTGGGACCGAAAGTAACACTTCCTGTTATCTGTAATGTTCTCATGCCGAGAGACGCCGAAGCCTAGCTCCACGGCCTTGAGTAGAGATAATAATGTATCCCTTGCAGGTGCAGATGCTTGCTGTATGAGAGCATTGTCCACTGCTCTGAGGCTCGGTAATTTTCCATAAGGGGCGTACCCCATTTACTGTGTTGCATTATAATGTATTGCTGTGATGCAGAGAGTCAGTCCTCTCGTTCGCACTCCTAGGAGTGAGGTCGGACAGGGCCCTCTCATATGAGTGTTGTTTGGCCTAATAAAGACTTTTGTTTTTACTTCTCCACTGTCCGGCTGACTTCCTATAAGGTAATTATAGGTGAGTGCTGTAAGTCACTCTAGTGGATTTGAGCCACGCTTATCACCTCTCTCTACACACCGTTCTCTCTCTCTACACCCCTCTCTCTCTCTCTCTCTCTCTACACACCTCTCTCTCTCTACCTAAGTGGCAGCCGGAGCCTGATAGCACTGGTTGGCCTTCAAAAAAAAAAGCAACCAGATTCTAGGTTGCTATATATATTAATGGTTTGTAAAGATCTATAGATAAGTAGGCAGCCCTCTGTGAATTTCCTGAGAAAGGAAATCGCATCCGTTGTTCTTGGGATAGGAATGTGTAAGTAGGTAGTTTGAAGTAGATTAAAAACACAAAACCCTTTTTGAGAAATTCTGATGAAACTTTGGGGTGAAATATATTACTGGGGTGAGTTAGAGCGGCATTACCTCCTCGCGCTAATGGGGAGTGGTACGAAGATCTCTCTTCTCTGGCGGGTTTCAGGAACCCTCATTTGTCGTTGTAAATATGTCCAAATGACCTTGAATAAATTACCGCGCACAATGGCCCCGCCCACCAGTAAACAATAAACATGTGGGTGGGGGACATTAAGGCAGCACACGGCAACGTGGACTCTCCCTGGTCGCAAATAAAGCAACGAACATGCAAACCCTGACCAATTTAAAATAAACAATCACGTGACTTTTAAAGGCCTCTGTCCAGATTAATATGTTTCCGGAAGTCCCAAAGCAGAGTCGTTTGTTAAAGTGAAACTAATGATGGAAATATTGCATCGTGCAAACACACAAACCGCATGGCTCTCATAACAAGATACAACTTATGCTGAAAAGGGGCACTCAAGCACCAACCAACCAAACATCTTCTCCAAGCGCTTTTTCCAAGTTTTATTGATCTTTTGTTATACGTCTTATCCATGATGTATTCTGGCATAGCCAATAGGTCTCGCCTTTGGGACCTTATAAGTGTTTAGCCATGCAACAGTTGAAGTTGTTGCACCAAAGATATTGTGATGCATAATTAAATACACAAAGGTCCCAAAGGCGGGACCTATTGGCTATGCTAATGCTTGTTAATTTTTAGCCAGGCATTTTCCCTGTTTTCCAGAAATAACCGTGATGCGTATTGGACTGCTCATATGAAGTCCACTCAATCAATCAATCAAATGACTTTATTTGGTTTTCAGATGTAAAACCATAAAGGTTTCCGATATATAAAAATAATAATTAACAACATTTCATTAAATCATTACACAATTCATTACATACAGAAACCAATTCAGGAAGAAGGTGCAGTGCAAGATACTTGGTCCCCTGAGGTCAAAGATTCAGATAAACCAACGATTAAATAGCGGCCACAATCCTATCTGGTAATTAAATCTCATTCAGGGGGCTAAATTATTGTAAGACCCAAAAGATGTTACCATCTATTCTAAGTGGGCCCTACATTTTACTGCAGATTTAAGGAAATTAAGAACAAACAAAACGGAACCCATACTGGATATCCGATAGAATGGCATGTTCCTCTGTCAGGTTTTCAACCTGTGAAAGAGCACTCGACTCACCATCTTGACCACCTAGTCCAACAAAGAAATTGGTCTATAACAATGGGTGCTGTCTCCATTGCCTTTTTAAAAAACTGGCACTATGGTTGAGGTTGCTCAGGAAAGCCGGACCATGCTGCTGCATTCAAAACTGCAAAAACAACAGTTGATGGACAGAATGCAGAACAGTGTCATACATTCACCCCAGTACAGAGATCTGGGCCTAAATCCATCGTTTGTTTGCACTCCACACCACCCCAGTTCAGACATGGCCATATGCAAATCAGCCTTGACCATGTGCCTCATGGGAACAGTCCAGCCCGAACTGCCAAGCCATGTCTTTCCTGGACCGGAATCAAGCATGCTAGGACCGGTTTCCGGCTATCAGCTGTCTTCAGCCAGGATAGCTTGACTCCAGTGGTGTGGAGAGCATGAGACTCATGTCTGAGCATACCCATCCCACTCGGGTTGACAAATGCAAAAACAAAAATTGATGGACAGAATGCAGAACAATGTCATACATTCACCCTAGTACAGAGATCTGGGCCTAAATCCATCATTTTTTTGCACTCCACACCACCCCAGTTCAGACATGGCCATATGCAAATCAGCCTTGACCCTGTGCCTCATGGGAACAGTCCAGCCCGAACTGCCAAGCCATGTCTTTCCTGGACCGGAATCAAGCATGCTAGGACCGGTTTCCGGCTATCAGCTGTCTTCAGCTAGGATAGCTTGACTCCAGTGGTGTGGAGAGCATGGGACTCACGTCTGAGCATACCCATCCCACTCGGGGTGACAAATGCAAAAACAAAAATTGATGGACAGAATGCAGAACAATGTCATACATTCACCCTAGTACAGAGATCTGGGCCTAAATCCATCATTTTTTTGCACTCCACACCACCCCAGTTCAGACATGGCCATATGCAAATCAGCCTTGACCCTGTGCCTCATGGGAACAGTCCAGCCCGAACTGCCAAGCCATGTCTTTCCTGGACCGGAATCAAGCATCCTAGGACCGGTTTCTGGCTATCAGCCATCTTCAGCCAGGATAGCTTGACTTCAGTGGTGTGGAGAGCATGGGACTCACGTCTGAGCATACCCATCCCACTCGGGGTGACAAATGCAAAAACAAAAATTGATGGACAGAATGCAGAACAATGTCATACATTCACCCTAGTACAGAGATCTGGGCCTAAATCCATTGTTTTTTTGTACTCCACACCACCCCAGTTCAGACATGGCCATATGCAAATCAGCCTTGACCCTGTGCCTCATGGGAACAATCCAGCCCGAACTGACAAACCATGTATTTCCTGGACCGGAATCAAGCATCCTAGGACCGGTTTCTGGCTATCAGCCGTCTTCAGCCAGGATAGCTTGACTCCAGTGGTGTGGAGAGCATGGGACTCACGTTTGAGCATACCCATCCCACTCGGGGTGACAAATGCAAAAACAACAATTGATGGACAGAATGCAGAACAATGTCATACATTCACCCTAGTACAGAGATCTGGGCCTAAATTCATCGTTTTTTTGCACTCCACACCACCCCAGTTCAGACATGGCCATCTGCAAATCAGTCTTGACCCTGTGCCTCATGGGAACAGTCCAGCCCGAACTGCCAAGCCACGCCTTCCCTGGACCGGAAACAAGCTTCCGAGGACCGGTTTCTGGCATTCCAGCCGTCTTCAGCCCGGCTTGCATGAATCCAGTGGTGTGGAGTGCATGGGACTCATTGTTCTTCAATTGAGTGTAATCCTCCTTGGTGCCCTGAGGGAGAGTTGGCACATTCCCCAATACCACAATATAAGGGGTTGATTCTGGTGGCAGATGAATGACAGGCAGGTTATGGGTAGAATTTTGCATAGGGCCCTTCACTCCCCCCAGATGTTGCTCCCCATGTGCATTACTTTCCTATGTGAATTGGCCCAGTGCAACTGAGCTTTCCTTTGGACCAAAAGATGTACTTACTTTTGATGCATTATGAATAGGGCTCCCAGTTTTCCGTTGAAACTGATTTTGACATATAAATACAGATGGGAAACAATTTTTCTTTGTCTGTATTTATTCGCAAAAACGACAAAATACTAGAAAATGTTTCCTCGCTGCTGTGCTGGTATACAGAGTTATCTCGCCACACCCCCCTTCCTGCTGCTGGAAATTCCTTCCCGGGCACACACACAGACGCACCTGAGTACTTCACAGGTCTTTTGAAAGACCATTTACTTGTTAAAGAGGCTTTATTGTTCGTTCACCCCATGCCGTAGCCTCCCCCAACGCCCCTGACTCCCCCTGTCCCAGGCCCCATACAGTTGCCCAGCTCTGCCCATTGATGCCTTTAGGGGTATTTATATGTCAGATAGCGTTTTCTTTCCATTCAGAATATGTAGTCTGTGTAGAAAAATAGAAACAGTGACATTGGATTTCTCCTGAGCAAAGAGGGAAATGATAGGTTATTTCCAGTAGGACTTTCATGACATGCCAATTTTCACATGGAAATTAACAAGACAGCTGCGCAAGGCACACAGGAAGCTCTGCCCTCGAAAACCACTCAAGAGCATACAGATCCCATTGCAGGGGTGTGACGGAGCGGTGACGCAGTCTGAGAGATGCCTGCGGGAGCAAGGAAGGCAGAAGGGTTGTTTTCAAACATGGAGCAATAAGTCACAGGTTCATGCTGCACGCGGGTCACCAATGGCTTGTGTAGGGCTGCCACAGGGTCTTTTGTGTAGAGCGCCCCCTCCGTTGCAGGTGGCGCATTACTTCAGACAATATTTCAAGGTGGTTTTAATGACCAATTTTATTTCGAACAACTGCTGAGCCCTTTGTTTTATTGCACAGGTGCGCTATTCTGGGAGACGTGGACACTGTTAAGGATTTACGAGCCTATCACTTTCTTTTTCGCGTTGTCTATACAAATTATTCCTCTCTATCCGGCTCATATCCTAAAATGGGGATATTAAAAAAATGGATACTCTGACTGACTTTATTCTTAACAACCACCAAAGGGCCAGTCTCTTCGGGATCTTTACGCTTTCACGGACACAGACCACCCAACTGGGTTATTTTTTCTGCAGAAGAGGCTACGGCCGCTCTCATGGCCACAGCCATCCTATCCAGTACTGACTCGATCCACTGTATATCGAGCAATAGTTATTAGTTTACCAAAGGATGGAATATTTAGAAACCATAGATCTCCTTGTTAATCCCAACCTCCCCTTGCCACTTCCATGTACACACGTTGGTATCAATGTTGCTTTGTTTTCTCAACACGTCATTCTACACATATTTTGACCCATTCACAAATGACTCAGTACCGGACCATATAAAGCACTGCTAAAGCCACAACAAATCGCTAGTTTAAGTGAGCTCATGTATGCATTGTCAATTTAAATAAATGTGGAAAAATACTAGCTGTAGCGTCGTCTTTTGCTTGTGGCAAAAATAAATGTGGATACATTAAAAAAAAATGCCCAAAAATATAACACAGTGGCTTAAAGCACTTAAAGCATAACCTTAAAAAAGTTATCTTTCCTATATATTTATAAAAAAATCAAACTTTTCCACTGATTTAGATTTTTAATAAATCTTCAAAAAAGTAGCGAGTGGACATTGTAGCTTATTCTAAACTAAAGACACAATACATCTTTTAAAGTTTATTTATATTGATTAAATGGGTTGACACATGTCTGCAAGTCACATATGCACCCACTCACTGTATTGCAACCTCACGCAGCAGCACCTTTTGCCGGTCACGGACCTAGACTTCTTCCTTTACAGGACTGACTGGCGGCTCCAGCAGCCGAGGCTTATGACTGATCACCATCATTCAGGCTCTGCCTGATTGCTCACACAACGGGGGAGGGTGGGGGGGACGGGAGGTTGGGGGGGGACGGGAGGTTGGGGGGGGTGGGAGGGGGCTCGGCAAGGACACTTAGGTGCAGAAAGGGAAAAAAAACTAAAAAACAAAATTGTTTACTTTTTTTAGGCAATACGCTCACAACGTCACAACCATATCTCTGAATTTAGATATCTCTTTCCAAAAGAAAAGTCAAACTTATAAAATGTTTAAAGCAAAAAAGGTACATCCCGCAGCTCTTCAACCTTATATTGTAAGATGGCTAGTGTAGATTCTTTACGAATAATATCTATCAATGTATGTGGACTAAATGATCCGACTAAGAGACAAAAAGTGGCGCTAGATCTACGGATACTGGGTGGGAACATCATATGTATGCAAGAACACTCTCAAAAACAGTTACTAGATACCCTAGGGTACAAACTGGTGGGCGCAACTTCACAAGGGGCTAAAACCAAGGGGGTAGGAATCATACTAGATAGAAAACTCGCCAATAACAGCCCCCGCAGCAAATCCGACCCTCTAGGGAGGTGGGTTATCTCAGAGATTGTACTTCCCAATAATTCTTCTATCACTCTCTGCTCGGTATACGGAAGTAACCTCGACGAACCCGGGGTTATTAATCTTGTATCCGGGGAGTTAGCACACTGGCCCACACCGATAGTTCTCTGTGGGGATCTTAATGTCCACCTACCCAGCAATTGGGCTTCAGACTCAACACAAAAATACAAAGGCAGGAAACCCAAAGTCTTTCAAGCCCTGAACAACCTCATGCAGACCCACGGCTTAATTGATGGGTGGGCTAACAAAAATCCCACCCAACCCGGATACACGTTTTATTCAGCCCCACACAAAACCCTAGCCAGACTAGACTACTTTCTTATCTCCGCTTCACTAATGAACAACTTCACAATTGACATAGCACCCCGCTTTCTATCCGACCACAATCCACTTATAGTCACTCTAAAAGGGGTATTACCACAGAAGGAACCCACAAAGTGGAGCTTTGAGAAAGCACTACTACATGATAATAACTATGTAGTTCATATGCAGGGCTGGATCCAGGAATTCCTGGAAATCAACAACGGCACTGCCTCTCAAATGACAGTGTGGGACACTCTAAAGGCGGGGATTAGAGGCGAGACCCTGAGATTTTCTTTTCATAAAAACTCTATGGAAAGAAAACGTATCATCGAGCTACAGGATAAACTAAGGAACGTTGAGATTAAATTAACGCAATCAATACACGCAGGATTGGACTGCCAATCTATTCAAGAGGAAGCAGTACTTGCCAAGGCAGAAATAGGCACTGTTTATATGGAAAAAATTGCAGCCAAGTGGGCTGCCACTAGGGTAAAAAGCTACGAGTGTAGTGATAGTATTGGGCACCACCTTGCTGTTAGGACAAGACAGCAGGTATCTAACAGCGAAATACACGCAATTAAACTCCCCTGTGGCGTTGAAACCACAGACCCTTCTCTTATCCGGAAGGGAATTCAAGAATAATATTCTAAACTATATACTGAGGAAATCTGCTCCGGGGGAGATACCCTAGACCGCGAAATCTCTAGTTACCTTAGTGAGTGCGAATTGGGGCAACTCAACCCCATGGATAGCGAGTCCTTAGACCGAACTCCTACCTGGGAGGAAATTCAGGAAGCTCTCACAAGGCTACCAGATGGGAAAGCCCCTGGTCCAGACGGCATCCCCACTGAATTTTTTTAAATCTTTACTCCACAAATTAAAACAATTTTTACAGATGTAATATCATCTATCTTCAATGGGGCTCTGCCACCGGATTCATGAGCAAACGCCAGGATTTCTATCTTTTTAAAGAAAGATAAATCCCCTTTGGACATGAGTTCTTATAGGCCCATTACCCTCATCAATAGCGATTCCAAATTTTTTTTTAAAGTGATAGCCTCTAGGATCTCTCAAATAGTGGAATCTCTAGTATCTGATTGGCAACACGGGTTCATTTCCATGAAAGGAACTACCGAACACGTTAGAAGAGTGATCACTTTATTTGACGCAGCACAGGTCGCCGGAGACCCAATGTCACTCATTTTATTCGACGCCTAAAAGGCTTTCGATCGAGTGTCCTGGCGATATCTGTGGAAAGTCATGAGCAAGATGGGGTTCGGAAATAAAATTATTCGGGCAATACAGGCACTCTATAACAAACCAAGGGCTAGCGTCACCATAAACGGACTACTTACAGACCCTTTTACCATATCTCGAGGGACGAGACAGGGCTGTCCCTGCTCCCCCTTGCTGTTTGCTCTATACCTGGACCCCTTTATCAAACAGATAGAAAAGAACGAGAGCATATCCCCGGTATGCTATCACCAAAATTGCTGCAAAATCCTGGCATATGCCGACGATCTTGCCATCACCTCCACAGATCCCGCCAGCTCTATTCGGGCTTTGGAATTTGAGGCCCAGAAATTTGGCAAACTGGCAGGATATGCCCTCAACAAAAACAAAACACAGATTTTGGTAAACGCGAAAATTACATGGACTGACGAACGGGTGGTACCCAATGCTAAATACTTAGGGGTCCAAATCTCACCCAAACTGGAGAACATCGTAACAGAGAATCTAATACCCCTTGCAGCCCACACAAGGAAAGCTTTACAACAAATAGACAACTTGCACTTAACGCTAGTGGGAAGATGCAACGTTATCAAAATGACGTATTTCCCTAAACTACTGTACTTCTTCCGCAGCATACCCCTAGAATTCACCAAAAATCACCTACTTAAATTCCAACAAATTTTAACTCAATTCATCTGGGCATACACTCAACCCAGACGCGCCCTTAAACATCTTACTTTGTCGAAAGAAAGAGGTGGCTGGGCCCTTCCTAACATCATTCTCTACTACTGGGCATCAGTCGCGCAGTATAGCGCAGAGCTGGTTATGGAACCTAATCTCTCTACAGTCTGGCTGCCCTCTCCCTTCCAGATCCTACTGGGGGATCAATGTTGGGGATGCTTACTTCGAGAAACAACTTACGGCTACTACAATCGGGTCAAATTTAAGACCTTATTGAACTCCTTCAAAGTATTCCGTAACATCCGAAGAATCTATGGGATAGGCAGATTTAATTTCTACTCACCCATACTCAACAATAATAATTTACCAGCTATCTTTGACACATCATACTTTTCAGAGTGGTATCGGGCCGGAATAGTTAAACTTCGGGACCTGATTACCACCGAGGGAATCAAACCTTTTGCAAACCTACAAGCCAAATTCAACCTGAGAAACCAAGACTCCTTCAAACACTTGTCTATTCACGCCTTTCTTTCCAATAAAGTCGGAGGAACCTCGGGCTTCTCAGAAGTTGAATTTTTAAACACACTTCGAAACACTATCACCCCCCGCATCGGTTCTCTGTACAACATACTCAATAGACAAACCCCCGATGACCTAGAGGCCATTGCTGCAAAATGGCACCTCAAACTTAATTCACCAGAAAGTACCTTTTACAACTCCCTCGCATTATCACAACAGATTTTAATATCTGCCAAGCTGCAAGCACAACACTTTAAAACTATCTTCTTTTTATACATGACACCCAGTAGGATCATCAAATGGGGTACTGGTAAAGGAACACTATGCCCACGCTGCTCTGAAATTGGGGCTGACTCGGTACACATCTTTGCGGCATGTTTCACTATAGCTCCGACACTACTTAAAATACAAAATACACTTAGCGAAATAGTGAAACACCCAATCTCCTTAAACCCCACAAATATTCTCCTTGGTACACAATCTGACTCACCAAGAATAAAGGAAGAAGGGCTGGTATTTATCGCCATGGCAATTTGGAGACTATGTATCTCCTCAAGCTGGCTAGACACAGACTCACCCTCCCACGCGCAATGGCTGGCTAGGCTGGCTGTCACTTTCCACTTAGAAAAAGCAGTCTATGCCAGGAAAGGAAGAAGGAAAAAGAAGATAGGGTTGGAAGTATGGGAGAGATTCTCCTCCTGGACAAAGCAACGGGGGCAATCAGGCCCAGTAAATCTATAGGAGAATGTTACATGTAAAATATGTTTGAAACTCGTATGGCTCTTATCCATTCCTTAATTCTTTAATCCTTCACCTCTTTTCTGCTATCAATAACTACTTTCACACATTATCTTGTACATGCATAACACGGTGTTTGTTGTTTTTTTTATTGTTTTTTGACTTTTTACTTTTGATTGTCATTAATTGGGGAACAATTAGCACTGAAGGAATACCGGGCTCCCAGGGGTGGGGGGGGATGAGGCGATATTCAAAATGAAAGGCTTCCTGATGTTAAGATTATTTGTAACTGCAAAATAAAAAAAAGATAAAGTGTACTTAAGTTTTCTTCATAGAAAAGCTACAGCCATGTTCATTGAAAATAGCTTTTAGTAACTGGTCACTGAAGGAAAATTCTAGCATACAATCTTTACATGTTTAACTTTTAAATACCAGGCAACCCCTTGTGAGCTACAAGGCATACTTGGAGTTTACTTTTTAAATATTTAATGGTAGGTTCCGTCCTGTCAAAAAGGGTTCTTTTGACAGGTTTGTATGCAGGTTTAAAAGCTACAGCAGCCAAGCTAGAACTGTGGGTCTGAAGCCATGTGCATGGCACAGTAGGTGCTGCAGTCAACAGATGACTTTTAACTTTCTATGCCATTGGCATATTTTCCTGCACCATATACTGTGGCCTTACTGGAAAGATAAAAATGCCAGTTGGGGGACAATCAAATATTACAATTTTTTGTTGGTGCCAGAACATATACACTGGGAACTGGGCAGCAGTACCCCAGTGCACAGAGTTTAAAAAACAGCAACCTCAGTCCACAAAAGCACAAGGAACCACTATCTTACAGTATGTATGCTAGAAACAATTGGGGTCCATTATTGATTGCCCTTGGTGATGACACAACACAAGATGGAGGTGTTGATACAGTCTCCACAAACAGTGGAAATGTGTTGCCTGAATTCCTTTGGAAGGATAGAGACAGTGCTGCCCTTAGGAACTTACTGTGGCATATTTAGCAAGGGGTGCTGATTAGTCCTTCCTGGGCACTGCCATTAAATTCAGGTAATGATAGATAAATAGAGATGAGTCAGCAGATTAGACTGTTGAACTGAGGCATGTTTCTAGGCAGAGGCTGTGACTTTGTCTTCCATTGAGTGACCCATATAGGAGGGCTGATGACAGCTAGGTGCAGAGCCTTATACTCATTTTACTTGTGTTGTGGATACTCATGCTTGGATCTTGCATCGTCACTACCTGCTTTGAGAGCCATCAACCTGCAAAATGGATTGTCTGAACTTTAGATGGTGAATTCACATCCCCTGCCTGAAAACTCTGCATAAAAGAGGGACCCAAACCTTTTCACGTGGTTCCAGTTTCTGAAGAAAAATGAAGTTACCCTGCAGAGTCCTCAAAGAGCTGCTGTGATCCTGGACTGGCATCAGTGATAGTCAGTCTCCCAGAGGCGTGGGGACCTTGCCTGAAACTTACATCTTACTGGAGAAGCTGTGGGTCTGCCTGAGACCTGGGAGCCTGCCTGCTTGTTTGCTGAGAGTGGAGGAGAACGCCTTGTCCTCAAGCAGCTAAATTCCCAAAGAGGAGAAGCCCAGCCACTGGGTCCGGGGAGAGGGGCAGCCCAGACACACCAGCTTGCCAATGGAATAATACCTGGAGCCAACCTGTAAGGCAGAACAGCTCCTAACCTCCCTGTTCATCCAAAGACCAGCACATTCATCAACAAAGATTTACCTGTGATCCCAGTTTTGCGTCCACCACTGAGGAAGGCAGAGAACCTTCGTTGATTCTGCCTTCGCTGTACCCACGGGCGGCATCTAAGTACCCGTACCAGAGGCAAGAGATTCCACGCCACAAGTGCTGGAGCCATGTGTGCTATGCCAAGCTGCTGCTCCCATCACCAGCTGAAGCTCAGAGGAGGAGGCAGTGCTGACAAAATGAGCCCCAGTAACCAGGAGCATGACTACTCACCCCACATAAAGAAGCACTGCATACACACACAGGGCACACACATGGACAAACCAAGTGAACATCAAAGATCAGGAAACACAAACACCTAAGAAACATTGACTGAGAACTGGCTAAACAGAGCTGCTTTCTGGGACTTTGAGTGATATCTGAAACCTGCATATCAAACTTCCTAGTTGAGTGTTCAGACTGACCTTCATGTCACAGAATACAGGAAAGCTGCTTCACTGTTGCCATTATGCTTAACAAGTGCATTTCAGGAACTCTCTGTTTTAGTTTGTAGTGAACTCTACAGACCCCATATTGATCATCGGAGTAGTGCTACTTCTTAAGTTTCTCATTACCCCTTCGTGTGATTGAAGTACTTCCAAGGACATTCGCTTATTGTGGCTATTTCGTGACTGTTGAGCTGTGTGTCTCAAGCTCCCCCCCCCCCCCCCCCCATCCTACATACAAGGGATGCCTTGAACTGATCACCCTTGCTATCCTGTGGCACGGGTGTACCTGGCCCAGATTGCAGTGCTTAAGTCTGACCGGCCTCCAGGCATCAGTGGTAAATGGTAAATAACCCTAAATACCACATTTGGAGGACAGGAACTCCTGCACGGCCCATGCCACCGCCTCCCAGAAGGGTTTTGATAGAGGAAGATAAAGAAAGAGAAACAAAGGGAGGGAGGAAGGCAGAAAGAAAGGGGTGTCCAGAGAAAGTTATAATAGGAAGGTAGGAAGCATAAAATGAAGGAAAGGTATAATAAGAAAGTGGGGCCCAAGAGGACAGGAGGTATAAGGAAAAGAATAAGCGTTCGTGGAAATCTAAAAATACACAATCGGCACACACTTCTCTAAATGCATCCTTGGCAACAGATTTTCTCTCTTAGTTACCTCAAATTCGCCTTTTCTGCTCCCTTGACATCAGTACAAAGAGACATTTACTAAAGACCAGCCACTATGGGAAACCTTTAGAAGAAGACACCAGCAGCTTTGCAGCTTCACATCCCTTGTCAAAACTATAATCTGTATTCATTATAGAATTTGTCGTGCTTACACCATTGAAGTTTCAAATGCTGCTGCACAACAGGACAAGGAAAAGAATAAGCTACTTTTTAGTGAAATAATGTACTACATCAGAGTGGAAGACCCCATACCACTTTCCCAGTACCAATGGGATTATGCAGCTGTGTGAAAACAAATTATGTGGCAGGATTACCTAATTTATGTAGCAAGAAAAGGCATATTATCTTGCGGCATTTTGAAGCACATTCCATGCCAATCTTATTTTACTCAATTTGAGATAGAAACATATTTTTTTGTTGAAATCTGCAAATTATGTGGCAGGTCCCATAGATCCATAATTATATGGCAAACGCCACAACCACAGAATTACCCAATCCCACTGACACTGTTTTCAGCAAGATATAGGTAAACCTGGTCTAAATAAACCATTCAGATGCTCAAATTTTACATTAGTGACCATGAGCTAGATAACCATTTGACAATCCTCCTCAAGTGTCATGTACCATAACCAATTTGAGCATAAGTAGTAGCGGATGTATGTCGTTACCACGCATGCTTTTACAACGCATGCCTTTACCACGCAACTTTTACAACGCAAGTCGTTACAACGACTTGCGTTAGGGGGCGCTAGATAGTGAATAGTTTAATTTACTATTCCAACTCCAGTCCCCGTGGATAGTAGGGAAGGTTTTGAATAGTAAATTAAACCATTCCCTATCCTACAGCGCCCCCCCAGCGCAAGTCGTTGTAACGACTTGCGTTGTAAAAGTTGCGTGGTAAAGGTAGTGCGTGGTAAAAGTTGCGTTGTAAACTCTGTTCCCCGTAGTAGCAATACATCCTAGCGTTGGAAAAGTATAAATAAACCCTGATCAACACACATAGAATATATTGCACTATTGTGTGAAGTACCAGTGTATGTAAGAGAGTAAGACACGAGCTGTAGAATAGCCCAGTTCACAGTACAATATCCCGAAGAGGATGTATGACGTTACAACGCAGGCTATTACAACGCCTGCCTTTACATCGCGGTTTTTACATTGCATACCTTTACAACGCATAGCGCTTAGAGGTGCTGGATAGTGAAAAGCTTAATTTTCTATTCCAACTCCAGTCCCCGTGGACACTAGGGAAGGTGTTGGAAAGAAAATTAAACTTATTCCCTATCCTAGAGCGCCCCCCAGCACAATGCGTTGTAATGGTATGCGTTGTAATGACCGTGTTGTAATGGTAGTGCGTTGTAAAAGTTTCGTTGTAAAGGCTGTTTACCTCCCGAGGACAAGAGTCAGCATTACTAACAAAGCTTTTAAACAATCTGGAACATTCCAAGAATAGATACAAATAGTATACTTAAAAAAGGACGTAAATAAGACAACAGTGTCAAATTTAGAACTATTAGACAGTATTGCATTATAAAATACTCATAATAAACCTATAAAATGAGCAGCTAGAAAAAAAAAACACATTGATATTGTATCATTTTGGAACTGACAGTTATTAGTATTAGAGAGCATTGGGCTACACAAAAGACAGATGCTACATGACTGCTGGACTCAACCTTCACATCAGTGAAATTAATCAATCTGCTGGTTAATAATCAGGCAACTTGCCCTTAAATGCAAGGCCCAAATTAAATATTTTGCCAAGGCAAACACTATATGTTCATGTGTCAGATCTAGGGATGCGTTGTGCCACAGTAAAGTGACTGAAACCCAGCAGGTGACATATCGGGATAATCCACTTAGAAAGGGGCAAAAGATATCTTGGGCAAAAAAATAAGAAGTGGGCCTCAATTTCCTAAACCGAAGGACAGAACCAGCAGGAATACTGGGACATGTAGTCCCCGGGACCCAGCAGGAACAGCAGCAATGGACGGCAAAGTACCCTGGACATCCCCCTTCATTGCAATAAGGAGCCATATCACATCCTTACCATTATGTGCCATAATTAGTTTGTTTGAATTTAATTTAACTTCGCCACGCAGTTGATTATGTAGAAGTTAATCAAACACAGAAAGTTTATGACATAGCCTCATTGGGCGCTGCAGTCTCTTACAAAATTCCCTTCTCCATGTATTTATGCAATGAATGTTATCAGTTCTTAGTTTCAAAGGTGGCTTGGTTAAGTTTTAGACTGAGGAGAGTGAAGAATGGCTCCTGTCTCGAGACAAAGTTTACATAGCTGAGTTGTGGCACGAGCTGGGACTGGGAGTGTGAACGCGATCCACTATCGACTGGAGCTTTGATAGGGCACCAAAGGTCCATGCATGGTTAGTTTTTATTATCTTTCATTTTATGATCAATACTAGTAGCTATCTGCTGCCAGCCATCGCGCTCTCAGTCATGCATTCTACATAGTGTCCAGCATCTTACATTGTGACCATTTGAGGGTACTTTATGCTACTCTAAAAAAGAGTTCTTTAGACATGCGTTGATAGACTAGCTCTTTGATCAGATGTACGAGTGTAGAGTTTAATGCCTCATACATAACGCACCCCTGTTACCCATCTCCTGATTTCATCATTTCACCTGGCAATCTTCCTACCCAGGGCACTTGTGTGAAGAGTCCCCTGAGAGGTCCTTCTGCAAGAGTTAGATGTTGCTTCCCGGCAGTGTACACGCTCTGCTGGAATTGAGACCCCACACCATGTGTACCTCCCTGCACCTAGGATGACTGCTATAAACCTTTCAAGACCAGGAAACAGCTGGTGATTTGTGCCTGCTGGTTCTTGGAGGAGGTTTCCTGCACACCAGAGAGGCTGTTTCGGTCCCTCCCTTGTAAGATCTGTGAAGTCTTTTGTGACTGATACCTCCCACTTCATTCTTAGGATGTGGCTAGCACTGCTGAGAGTGCATGAGGTGATAGGACATCCCCTTCTGGTGTATGTGTGTGACCCCATGAGGATGGCTTACCATTGAAGACAGCTGTAGACCCTATTGGTAGTAGTATTCATGTTGTATGTTGCTGCTTCCCCACCTTGTGTGTGGCTATTGACCATTACATCCTACTTGACTAATAGGCCTAAGCGTAAATACATTTCTCTTCTTTTTACTAGAGAAACAGCACTGACTTGGCATTCACTTCATTGCTAGTTATTTAAACACATACGTCTGATTTTCTAAACCTACAAGTGGAAGTCCTTGTTCAGCACTGGCACAGGTGTTGGTAAGCCCAGGCCAAACTATGCAAGGAGGGCCCCATCACTCTGTAAATGTATCATCTTTAGAAGACAGAAAGGCGAGGAGATCTCCCAGCACCCAAATCTGTGATTTACATCATCGCCTCGCGACTGAGGCTCATTCAATTCAAATACCTGCATCGTGTATACTACACCAGACACAGCCTCTGATGGTGGGGCTTGTGACTTCCCCTGTATGTTTGCGATGTGGCGATACGAACGGCACCTTCCTACACACAATTTGGCAATGTGTGGCTCTGATTAAATTTTGGAAGGGGGTCACCACTTGCCTTTCTGAGGTGCTGGGGTGGGATATTCCTATATCCCTGAGACTGGTCCTGTTGCATGTCACAGTGGGGGATTGGAGGTAATTGCTACAAGCGCCATCTACTGTTTCTGGGCCTAACTTTGGAGAAACTGGATATCGCCAAGGGGTGGAAGGCCACCTCTCCCCCCCTTGTTGGCTGTTTGGAAAAAGGGGATGGGTCATTGCATGGGTATGGAGCTGCCTATATTTAAGGCTAGGGGTTGCTCGCAAAAACACCCTAAAATCTGGAAGAGATGGGCGGACTATTGAGGCCTGTATATCAAGCCCGCCACCACCCCTAAATATGTATACACAAGAAAAATGGGACAATAGGGAGACGGACAATTGTACTATCCAGTGTTTCATGTACATTAAGGACACAGTTGTGGGGGGATACGGTCATGAGGGATCACAAAACAGACGTAGGACATCAGTTTGTATTTTGGAATGCTAAAGTTATGTTTCACCTTATATTCTTCTTGTATGGTTTTGATAAAATCAATGCCGACATTATTGCTGTATTGCAAGATAATGCTAGTTCTGCCCACAATCTCAGTCTGTACTTGGCTGTTGATACAATAAAATATGGTATTAAAAAACAAAAACCGGTGATTTACTGGTGGCATAAAGCGGGCACATTAACTAGGTGA